>NC_090655.1:153791098-154091098 GCF_040937935.1 Hyperolius riggenbachi
AAATAAAGCTGAGCTACAACAATTCTGCAAAGATGAGTGGGCCAAAATTCCTCCAGAGCACTGTAAAAGACTCATTGCAAGTTATCACAAATGCTTGATTGCAGTTATTGCTGCTAAGGGTGGCCTAACCAGTTATTAGGTTCAGGGGGCAATTTCTTTTTCACACAGGGCCATGTAGGTTTTGAGGTTTTTTTCTCACTAAATAATAAAAAACATCATTTAAAACTGCATTTTGTGTTCAATTATGTTACCTTTGACTAATAGTTAACAGTTTTTGATGAGCAGAAACATTTAAGTGTGACAAACATGCAAAAGAATAAGAAATCAGGAAGGGGGCAAATAGTTTTTCACGTGTGTGTGTGTGTGTGTGTGTGTGTGTGTGTGTGTGTGTGTGTGTGTGTGTGTGTGTGTGTGTGTGTGTGTGTGTGAATTGTGACTGATCATGAAAGCATAAACCTGAAGAGATGAAAAAGGAGTAAAGCAATAATTCCCCCGTACCAGCATTTCAAAGGATGCTTTTACTTCCTTCTAGTACATTTGTACATGTGTACAATTTCTGGAAAGAAGGGGGAAGATGATCTTTATATTCCCATGACACACTGCAATCCGACACTCCTCTAATCAAGAAAAAACACACAAAAATAACATAGGCCAATCTTACAACTGAATCAAGAGCTGGAAATGGTAGTTAAAGTAAGAAATTACTCAAGAGTGTTCTAAGCCTGAGTTTATACATAAAAGGTGTCCAGTCCTGTCAGGTTTTGACATTTAGCATCAGTTATGTATGAGTTTTCTATGGTTTGGTTCACACATAAAAGGTGTACATTCCCAGTCTAGTCCAGTCCAATCCAGTCCTGTCCTGTCAGTTCTGTATCAGTTTTCTATTGGAGTGTTCACACATCAAAGGTGGTTCCAATTATGTCAGGTAAAACTTATAGAAAAACTGATGGGACAGGAAGGTACTGGACCGGAAATGTATAGATGTGTGTGAACCAAGCTTTGCTGTACAATATACTCACTCCTAATACACTTTTGGAATATTAGAAAGTATGGCTTTCCTTACCTACATGCATCTACATAGTTGCAGCCACTGCAATGAATCATTGTAATTGATTATTATTAATAAAATGTATAAAGTACTTGCATATTACACACACACTACAATAGATAGGGTAGACATTAAAACATGTAACAATGTTACACAGAGGTATTACAGCATTTAACAATGGTACACAGCATAGTGATGTAACAAACAAACAATGATGAGCAGATTACAATGTAGGGATAAATCTAGCAGACCAGTCACTGTGGAGAACGTGTGTGTGTGTGTGTGTGTGTGTGTGTGTGTGTGTGTGTGTGTGTGTGTGTGTGTGTTCAAGGGATGGGGGTAGAAACTATAAAGATGACAAGTAAGCAATGGTGAATAAGATGGGTTGAAGAGAAAGGGTTGGGGAGCATCTCTGGATGAGATCCGAGTGGAGGTATGGTGGATGAATGTGTATGCCAAAGAGAGAAGTTTAAATTTAATTCTGAAGTGGACTGTGAGCAAGTGAAGGGACTTGCAAATAGGTATTGCTGAAGAGGAGCTACAGTGATGAGGCTTGGCAGCTTCATTTTTAATTGGTTGGATCATTTAAGGTGGTGGGAGGGAAACCTTTTCTGCTTACCAAGGAGTTAAATGTATTCATCACCAGTGGAGGCTACTTAAAACGTGGCCTCAAAGTTAACTCAGCTGGTCCTAGGACTTAGTAAGTGGTTCTTATTTAAAATTGCATTGGTGCAAGGTGAGCTAAACCCAGGGCAGTTTCTAGGCTAAATTTCACCCAGTTCGAGAGTCAAAAAATACGCCCCCCCCCCCCCCCCCCCCCCCAAACCAAAGCTGCTAAGTGAAATCATGTCAAAAGGCTTCTTGAAACCAACTCACCATTTTTATTTATTTTTTTAATTTTTTTTTTTTTTTACTACCCCTCTTCCATGGGCTTGCTCCTGGCTGGCTTTGGCTGCCTGCGAGTCTGCTAGTCTCTGGACTGACTCAGGCTGAGAGGCTCCGCGAGTGCAACGCAGTCACACACTGCGTATTTATGGCTGCATGCGGCCACCCTACTCTTGCTCGCTGTCGTCGGCTCCTCCCCCAGCCAAGCCCAAGCGTGAGGTGGGCTGCCTGTATCTTTCCCGTTGCGCCGCGCAGCCTGCCAGTGTTGCCAACCTTTCACGTTATTTTTTACTGACAAATACCTAAAAATTTACTGACAAAAGATTTTTACTGACAAAATTTCTCCACTAAATGCACATAAGAGACAGTTTTTTCACCAGTAAATGCACATTAGAGACCGCTTTTCACCAGTAAATGCACATAATGACAAACGGGTATATGTGCCCAGTATATGGAGCCAGGGGGTATATGTGCCCAGTATATGGAGCCAGGGGGTATATGTGCCCAGTATATGGAGCCAGGGGGTATATGTGCCCAGTATATGGAGCCAGGGGGTATATGTGCCCAGTATATGGAGCCAGGGGGTATATGTGCCCAGTATATGGAGCCAGGGGGTATATGTGCCCAGTATAGAGCTAGTATAGTGCCCAGTATATAGGTAGCATAGTGCCCAGTATATAGGTAGCATAGTGCCCATTATATAGGTAGTATAGTGCCCAGTAGATAGGTAGTATAGTGCCCATTATATAGGTAGCATAGTGCCCAGTATATAGGTAGCATAGAGCCCAGTATATAGGTAGCATAGAGCCCAGTATATAGGTAGCATAGAGCCCAGTATATAGGTAGCATAGTGCCCAGTATATAGGTAGTACTACCAGTATATAGGTAGTATAGTGCCCATTATATAGGTAGTATAGTGCCCAATATATAGGTAGCATAGTGCCCATTATATAGGTAGCATAGAGCCCAGTATATAGGTAGCATAGTGCCCAGTATAGTGTTAGCATAGTGCCCAGTATATAGGTAGCATAGTGCCCAGTATATAGGTAGCATAGCGCCCAGTATATAGGTAGCATAGCGCCCAGTATATAGGTAGCATAGTGCCCAGTATAGTGTTAGCATAGTGCCCAGTATATAGGTAGCATAGTGCCCAGTATATAGGTAGCATAGTGCCCAGTATATAGGTAGCATAGTGCCCATTATATAGGTAGTATAGTGCCCAGTATGTAGTATAGTGCCCAGTATACAGCAGTATACAGTAACTATGCTCCAGTCCCCCAGCCCCAGTGCCCCGCCCAAATTTACTCATTAGCCCCACAAATAATCCATTCCTACCTACCGGACTGGTATCTGCTCTGGCTGCCCTCAGTGCCCTGGACTCTGCAATACGTTATTGCCGCGGCGGCGGCTGCTGCTGCAGCCTGCAGACAGGGGCTCGCTCAGTGTCCTCCTGGTCGGCTCTTCAGGTCGGGCTGCCCGGCTTCCGCGGTGAGCGCTCTGCGGCGCATCATGCATATGACGTCAATCGTGACGTCAGTCGCAGAGCGCAGCAGCCGGGCAGAGGAGAGAAATGATGCCGTGGATGCGCTCCACAGTCACACACAGGAAGGAAGCGCAGGCTGAGGTCAGTGAGAGATCGGCGGCGGTGGCCGCAGGCGCAGTAGAGGGCAGAGCAGACAGTGAATACATTATATTAAATTAGGCCGGCTCTGAGTGGCGGCGCGCGGGGCCTGGGGCGATTGCCCCACTTGCCCCCCCCCCCCCCCAAAGGCCGGCTCTGCTCCTGCCTCTCGCTGCACCAGCTCCTAGGAGCAGCCAGCAGTGACGTCACAATCCTTCTGCCTGGCGCCCCCCCAATTTGTCTTTCATCGGCGCCCCGTTCAGCAGAACCGGCTGAACGGGGCTAGAAACGGCCCTGGCTAAACCTCACCCTGCTTTATTTTTTATAGAACCTGCAGGAGCCTGTGGTACCCACTAGCTGTGTGTGCAGGGCACTAAAGCTTGCTGCATTGTTTTTACATCATCACTATAATTTGCTGATGGCTTTCAATCATACTGTGCATGCTTGACAGGGATTTTACTTTTTATGTGTCTGCTGCATAACATACCAGTGCCTATCTAGGAAAATGTGCTATGCAGATTTTTTTTTAAAGTGCTCATAATTTATACAGTGACAGCAAGAATAAAGCACTTAATTATCTGTTTTATTATCATGGATACAAATCCTGCCTTTTCTAAGTATATCATTACATTGGCGTTTTTCTGTATTATCAATAATAAGACAGAGGAGCGAGTTGATATATGACAGCTAGTATTGCAATTTAATACTCTCGTTTTTACATGACAAAGGAGGCCATAAATCTGGCAGAATTACTGTAGTCTTGTCCCAAGATTCCACATTTAATACTGCTACAACAAACTTAATTAAGCAATATAATTTTTCATTTCACTTTGATTTTCCTAGATGTATCGGACTCATGTTCCTTGCTGAACTGCCTCTTCACTAGGAGTAAAATGCTGTTTTTGTGTTATTTGCACAAATCAGTGTTGGCAACTTTGTTAGTGATTCAGATTCCTTATAATCAAGAGATTCATTTTATTCTCAGCAATATTTTCCACAGTTTATTTTACTTGATCTTTTTCTGCGATCCCATACATTTTAACAATTTTTTGCCCTATCAACTCATTGCAGTGAGATTGCATGTGTTTGTAATCATGGAGGTAATTTTTGTGGTTTTAAAGGGGATTGGTGCTAATATAATTATTAGTTTAAAGTGAACCTCCAGACTAAATATCGACTCAGCAGCACTGAAAAGGCCTGGTGTTTCTTTAACAGTTTCACAGCATCAGAACTTTGTTTCTCTTGTACAAGCCTCATTTTTAGATGCACAGAACAAAACTGCCGGGCATTTTTCCCCTGATGCTGTGCAAAGCATGATGGGATTTCTGATGTTGTTGCTCTCGTTCTGCTGTTTTGGTGCAAAAATTTTTTTCTTACATTTTGAATTTGACATTTGAAGTCTAGGGTGCGCAGCTTGGAGGGGTGATCAGGACACAGGACAGTTGGAACTGTGTCTCCTGCTCCCTGTCACCTCCTTTCAACCAAAAAGATGGCTGCCCCCATGACAAAGATGGCAGCCCCCATGAATCACAAACATTTGCCTGTTCTTTTAAAACAGGGTGAGTAAGAGATTATCTTACCTATCTATTCTAATTAACATAACTCATGTAACTTAACATTATGTTTGTTTAGGCTGAAGTTCCCCTTTAAGGTCTGTGATTTTTGCTATAGATTGCAAGCAATAAAAGTGGTATTACTTTTAATTTTAGCGCTGTGGACATTTACTAGTCTTTTTCAGGTATTGGAGGATTACCTAGTCCACGTAGCTGCTGACCAATACAATTCAGGCGCAGTGTCTTATCTTATTTTATGTAGTGATTAGTGAGGGCATTGTAATGCAATTCAGCATGATAAGGTCACCTTCTACAAGAAGTGCAATGAAATGTTTGGATTATTATTAAAAAAAAAAATAATTGTATTCTCTATTTGCCAAGAAACCGGTTATTTTTGAGAGTGTAACTTTTTGATACAATAAAAATTATTTATGGCTGATCATAGAGTTATCATTGAGGAGGTAAGTCCACCTTTACCTCCTCTTTTTTAATGTTATTTAGTTTATTTTATTTCACTTAGGTGCCTGCATAGCACATTTATTTATTTTTGTTGCCCTGGATGGAGGGCAATTTTTTGGCTTTTCAACCCGAGTTAGGTTGGCACTATCCATCTGCTTATCTGTGTAGTCACCTCCGTGACCCACTTTTGTGAGTTAGGGGTTGACGTACCAACTGGATAATATTGCCATTCGCAGGTAGCACATGGCAATATTTCTTTTACTACCGGCAGCCAAGGGCGGATTTGTACTCTTTGCCGCCCAAGGCCCACTATCACCGGCCGCCCTTAACAACCAAACCCCCACTCCCCTGCTTCATATAGGCAGCTAGATATCAGTCTATCCCCCTCCCCCTTTAGTATAGGTAGCCAGGTGTCATTCTCCCCCTTCAGTTTATATACACAATATTAGAACCACAGTGAAGCAGAAGCAGCCAAAAAAAAAAAACCTCTGGGCTGGTCCACAAGCCTTTAAATGAAAACAATGTCACTGTACCAAATACCACTTAGGCTAGGTCCACACAAGGTACTAAAGGGTGCTCCAATAGCGCATAAACTGAGTATTATCATAACACGCTTCTAAAAGTTACACTTACGATTAGCTGATTTAAACTGCGCCTTGCTACAGCCCACAGAAGGTCCCCTCAAACTGCTACAGCATGGCCAGGGCTGGCAGTGTAGATGGAAGATGAGAGAGTACATCTTTCTGCCGGCGAGCGGTGTACAGGATGCCATCTGACGTCACTAATAGTTTCGGCGCATAGCTGGAGACCTGAGGAAGGCTATGCGCCGAAACGGTAGTGACGTCAGATGGCATCCTGTATACCGCTCGCTGGCAGAAAGATGTACTCTCTCATCTTCCATCTACACTGCCAGCCCTGGCCAGGCTGTAACAGTTTGAGGGGACCTTCTGTGGGCTGTAGCAAAGCGCAGTTTAAATCTGCTAATCATAAGTGTAACTTTTAAAAGCGTGTTATGATAATACTCAGTTAATGCACTAACGGAGCGCTTTCTCCCCTCCCCCCCACTAGTACCTTGTGTGGACCTAGCCTAAGTGGTATTTGGTACAGTGACATTGCTTCCATTTACAGGCTTCGGGACCAGCCCAGAGGTGTTTTTTGGCTGCTTCTGCTTCACTGTGGTTCTAATATTGTGTATATAAACTGGAGGGGGAGAAGGACATCTGGCTACCTATACTAAAGGATGAGGGGGAATAGAGACTGATATCTAGCTGCCTATTGTTAGGCGTTTGTTAGTTACCTCCACAGAAGGGAGCTGTGAGGCCGCCGCTTCCGCGTCTGACGCGACCGTGGATCTAGCCGCGTCTTCTCAGTCATTTCCGTCAGGCAGGACAGGTCTCTCCAGGATACACCTCAGTAGAGCAGCGCACGCGCGCGCTAGGAGACAGGACCTTTATGCTTTGAGGAGGCGGGTCAGCTGACTGGCCGGTCAGCTGACATGGCAGGACCGATCACCGCCCCTGATTGGCTGAAGTGCGCTGGGCGGAACTCCGGGGTTACCTGTCTGTATTTAAGACCCGAGCTCTCAGTAGCTCATTGTCTGCTGTTGCTCATACTTTGCGGTTAAGCTCTCAGACCTTAGTCAGTTCCCAGAGTGTTTGATCCGGCAGGACCCCGGGGATTCACACATAGTTAGGATTATTATTGTAAAAGTAATTATCATAATCATTGTATTGATTATCTGTGTATGACTCTTGCCTGAACCCTTGACTCTGCTCTCTGCCTCTCGATTCTGTACTCTGCCTATCTGGTTGTTGCCAACCCCGGCCCGACCCCGACTGATATTGCCTCCTGATTCTGTACCTTCGCTCATCTGATCGGTTACCGACCTTTGCCTGTTTTATTGACTACGCTTTTGCCTGACGACTTTGTACTGCCTCCTGACCTCTCTGTTACCGATATTGCCTGTACGACCACTCTACCTAGCGATAGTTCCTACAGCTAAGGGCTATCACATAGGAGTACTCCTGTGTTACTGTGCACCAAAAACTCGTGTGATCACACTCTGAATTAAGTACTGACTTTCGTGCTGTTAGAGCTGTTACTGATCAATACATAACAGCAGACCACAAAAAAATCATGGAGGCGCAGGTCCAGGTGTTAACTGCAGCCGTCGAACAGTTAACTGCCACAGTGGCATCTCAGCAGGCTCAGATAAATCTCTTGTCTGAGACTGTAAACAGGCCTCTGAGAGTTGTATCATCATTGCCTCCCTCACCTGTTCATGAGCCCAAGATGGCACTCCCTGAGAAATTCTCTGGTCACAAGTCAGATTTTCGTAATTTTAGAAATCAATGTTTATCTTACTTTGAAATGAGGCCCATTTCGTCAGGTTCTGAGTTACAGCGGTTAACACTCATTAAGACTCTTTTAAATGGGGACTCACAAACCTGGGCTTACAACTTCCCTGTTGATCATGAGGCCCTAGGGTCAGTAGAGGCTTTCTTTAAGGCAATGGCGGTCATTTATGATGATCCTGATGTAGCCGCCACAGCAGAAAGAAAGTTAAAAAGACTCCGACAGGGGCATGGCACGGTGGAGGATTATGCCTCAGAATTTAGGAAGTGGGCAGTCTCTTCCAGATGGGAACATTATGCCCTACTCGATTGTTTTCTCTTGGGACTATCTGAGTCAGTTACTGACATCATGCTCAGTCACCCCGAACCCAAAACACTCGATGAGGCCATTTCCTTTGCAGTCAAGATAGACCGCAGGGTACATTACCTTAAACAGGGCAAGTCTCGTACTATTCCCAGAACAGTTTCTGCCGTTCCTTCGGTCACGACTACTTCGGATGAGCTCATGCAGATTGGCCATTCGAAATTGTCGGAAGCTGAAAAGACCAAAAGAAGGAGAGAGGGTCTCTGTATATATTGTGGGGAAAAATGTCATTTAGTGCAAAATTGCAGTAAGAAGGCGGAAAACTTCTCCGTCTAGGTGTAGTTGGAGGTACTACCCTAGGCGAACCTGTTCTATATCCTAAAATTTCTAAAATTCTGTTGCCATGTTATATTTCATGGACGGATCAAGTTTTGTCTGCTCAGGCCTTCATAGACTCTGGCTCTGCAGCTAATTTTATTGATTTTGACCTGGCCTCTAAGTGGGAAATTCCCATTCTTCCCATTAAGAGACATATCTATGTTACGGCAATCGATGATTCCCCGTTACAGAATAAACAGCCACTCTCGGAAACTCCTCACCTGTCGTATTGGAATTTTGCATAAAGAGGAATTGTCATTCTATGTTTTAAAAATGTCTACCTCTGATTGTCTTGGGACTCCCGTGGTTACGTGAGCACTTACCTCAGATAGACTGGAACACCGGGCACTTGTTGTCTTGGTCTCCCGCTTGTCAAAATACCTGTCTTCAGAAAGTTACCCTGTGTTCCACTGAGGTTCAGGTAGAAGGTGTCCCTCCTCCGTATGTAACCTATTCATATGATTTTTGTCCCAGAGCTGCTGATGAACTCCCTCCTCATCGGGAGTTTGATTTTCCCATTGACTTAAGACCGGGTACCATGCCCCCCCGGGGACACCTGTACAACCTCTCAGGTCCAGAACAAGTAGCCATGAAAGAGTACATCAAAGAGAACCTGGAGAAAGGTTTCATCCGTCCATCCAAATCTCCAGCAGGGGTTCTTCTTTGTTAAAAAAAAAAAAAAAAAAAAAAAAAAAAAAAGATGGTGGACTACGTCCATGCATTGACTATAGAGCTTTGAACAAGATAACTACCCCTAACCGCTACCCCCTGCCACTGATTGATGATCTGTTTGCACAAGTTTCTGGGGTGCAAGTATTCTCCAAGCTGGACCTGAGAGGGACATACAACTTGATTCGAATCAGACAAAGGGACGAATGGAAAACGGCCTTCAACACACCCGATGGGCATTACGAATATTTGGTGATGCCCTTCAGGTTGTGTAACGCCCCCGCGCAGTTTTTCAAGAATTTGTAAATGAAATCTTTAGAGATGTTCTGGGTCGTTTTGTTGTCGTATATTTAGATGATATATTGATCTTCTCTAAGAGCCTCAGGGAACACAGAGAGCATGTCAAATATGTTCTGGAGAGACTTAGACAGAATTGTCTATGCTAAACTTGAAAAATGTTTATTTGAAGTGTCAGAAGTTGCATTCCTGGGTTACATTATCTCTGTTAATGGTCTCTCAATGGACCCCAAAAAGGTCACTGCCATCCTGGACTGGCCACAACTGTGGGGTTGAAGGCTTTGCAGCGTTTTTTAGGGTTTGCTAACTATTATAGAAAATGTATCAAGGGCTTCTCCTCTGTGGTGTCTCCTCTCACCAACCTGACCAAAAAAGGGGCGTATACCTATAATTGGTCAGAAGGAGCCTGTAAAGCGTTCATGCAACTTAAGACACTATTTTGTGCTGCTCCCATTTTACACCATGTGGATGTGACCTGTCCCTTTATTGTAGAAGTAGATGCCTCCGAAGTTGGAGTGGGGGCTGTGCTGTCTCAGTATTCAGGTTCGCAGGGACGGTTACTTCTGTGTGCGTTCTCTTCTCACAAATTTTCACCAGCAGAAAAGAACTATGATATCGGTAACAGAGAACTCCTGCCCATAAAGATGGCATTTGAGGTAGTGTTGGGCGAACACCTGGATGTTCGGGTTCGCGAACGTTCGCCGAACATGGCCGCGATGTTCGGGTGTTCGCGCCGAACTCCGAACATAATGGAAGTCAATGGGGACCCGAACTTTCGTGCTTTGTAAAGCTTCTTTACATGCTACATACCCCAAATTTGCAGGGTATGTGCACCTTGGGAGTGGGTACAAGAGGAAAAAAATATTTGAAAAAGAGCTTATAGTTTTTGAGAAAATTGATTGTACAGTGGTGGGTGAGCGGTGTACTACTGTTCCCAGCAGCGACACAGAGCACAATGCTATACAGTGGCGGGTGAGCGGTGTACTACTGTTCCCAGCAGAGACACAGAGTGGCAGTAAACACAATGTTATACAGTGGTGGGTGAGCGGTGTACACAGAGTGGCAGTAAACACAATGCTATATAGTGTGGGTGAGCGGTGTACTACTGTTCCCAGCAGCGACACAATGACTGGGGGGACCCTGGCTAGCCTGGCTGGAGAGAGAACTACACTGCCTGCCTACCCAAAGCTAAATCCACAGACAAATGGCGGAGAAATGACGTGGATCGGGTATTTATTTACCCGAACCACGTGACCCGTTCGGCCAATCAGAGCGCGTTCGGGTCCGAACCACGTGACCCGTTCGGCCAATCACAGCGCTAGCCGAACGTTCGGCCATGCGCTCTTAGTTCGGCCATATGGCCGAACGGTTTGGCCGAACACCGTCAGGTGTTCGGTCGAACTCGAACATCACCCGAACAGGGTGATGTTCTGCAGAACCCGAACAGTGGCGAACACTGTTCGCCCAACACTAATTTGAGGAGTGGCGTCATTGGCTGGAGGGGGCAGAACATGTGATTACAGTATATACTGACCATAAGAATTTGGAATATATTGAAGGAGCAAAGAGGCTCAACCAAAGACAGTTGGGCGCTCTTCTCACGATTCCGATTCATAATTACTTACAAACCAGGTCATAAGAACGTTAAAGCTGATGCTCTATCTCGATGTTTTGAACCTGAGACAGTTCAGCCCTCACCCCCAGTTAATATCTTGCCCCAAAAAGTAGTGATTGCTGCCACGGAACCCTTAGAAGATTTGACAACCACTCTGCTGTCTTATCAGTCTGATGCTCCTGAGGGTAAACCAGATGGGGTGCTGTTTGTTCCTCTGCAGTTGTGTCTCCAGATTTTACATGTTTCATAGTCATAAGAATGCAGGCCATCCTGGTATTAGCAGAACAGAAGAATTATTGTCTTGCAGTGTATGGTGGCCTTTGTTGATAAACAACTGTAAAGAATTCATACATTCCTGCACGGTCTGTGCTCGCAGCAAAGCCTCGAGACAGGCACCTGCAGGGACATTGCAGTCCTTGCCTGTGCCCACAGATCCATGGACCCACATATCCATGGACTTTGTGGGGGAATTCCCTGCCTCTAAAGGGTACACAGTGATTTGGGTGGTCGTGGACCGCTTCAGTAAAATGGTTCACTTCGTGCCTTTGAAGAAGCTCCCCTCAGCTCAGGAACTAGCGGATCTTTTTATTGACCACATCTTCCGCTTACATGGGATACCAGTGAATGTAGTTTCTGATAGCAGGGTACAGTTCGTATCTAAGTTTTGGCAAGCTTTCTGCCAACATCTAGGCCTGACCCTGTCCTCCTCAGGCTACCACCCTCAGACCAACGGCCAGTCCAAAAGGATGAACCAGTCATTAGAGCAGTTCCTGCGTTATGTGGCTGAGTCCCAACATGAATGGGTCAAGTTTATCTCATTTGCTGAATTTGCTCATAATAATCTTCAGAATGCCTTCTCTGGTTTTTCCCCATTTCAAGTAGTTACAGGGAAGTCACCCAAGTTTTGTCCATTGCCAGCAACCAATTCTCTTTTTCCTGCTTTAGAAGGCTGGCAGAATTCATGTAAGAGAATTTGGTCATTAGTGAAAACCAATCTGGAAAAGGCTTTTGGTGTCCAAAAAAGACAGGCTTATCAAAAACGTTCACCAGAGTGGAGTTTTAATCCAGGTGATATTGTGTGGGTCTCCACATGGCACATCGCCCTGAGACAGCCTTCAGCCAACTGGGACCCAAGTACATTGGTCCTTAACCTATTACTGAAAGAATCAATGATGTAGCTTACAGGGTGGCACCCCCAGCCACTATGAAAGGGGTAAAATCGTTTCATGTATCTCTGCTTAAACCTGCGGTATATGCCGATTCCTCCCCCCCCCTGTAGTTATTGATGGAGAACTGGAATATGAGGTGGAGGAGATTCTGGATTCTCGCAGGGTGCGGAATTCTCTGCAGTATCTGGTCCATTGGAGAGGGTATGGTCCTGAGGAGAGGTCATGGGTCAAGGATCATTATCTGCATGCAGAAGAGTTAAAAAAACAGTTTCACTCTTCACATCTACAGAGTGCATCGGGGGCGGAGGTCATGCCTCGGGGGGGGGGGGGGGGGTAATGTTAGGAGTACGGTAGTTACCTCCGCAGAAGGGAGCGGTGAGGCCGCCGCTTCCGCGGATCTAGCCGCGTCTTCTCAGTCATTTCCGTCAGGCAGGACAGGTCTCTCCAGCGCGCGCTAGGAGACGGCGGATCACTCAAACTCACTCTTATCACGCGAACGACAGTCTGTACACACGCCCGATTTAGCGGGCGAACGACTGGACGTTAGTGCGTTTGGCTGTTAACTGCTAGGTTGGTGGTTCAAGCCCACCCAGGCATGGAGAGAGGGAGAGAGAGGGGGAGAGGGAGAGAGAGGGGGGAGAGGGAGAGAGAGGGGGGAGAGGGAGCTCATTTTTCTCTTGGATATATCACAATGGTACATGCTAGGCTGGCCTCAGCATATAGCATTGTAGTGTGTTGTGTTGGTGGTATAATGGTTAGGATAGCAGCCTACAGAGCGGTAGGCCTGGGTTCAAATCCTGGGCCTGGCCAATATATGTGAGTTGGCTTTTAAAATCCCTAAGCATGCTAATTTTTCTCTTGGCTATATCATAATGGTACATGCTAGGCTGGCTTTAGCATGTAGCGTTGGTGGTGGTATAGTGGTGAAGAGAGCTACCTACTGAGCACTAGACCTGGGCCAAGGTATGTAAGCTGGCTTTTGAAATTCTACAATTCCCTGGAAGACGAGACCTTCCTCCAGGAAGGAGAGAGTGAGGGAGGAAGGAAGGAGGGAGTCTACTGAGTAGAAAGACTTCTTATTAGGCAGAAATTAGTTAGGGGGGGGGAATGTGAATTCCGTAAAATTCCGCGGAAATCAGTTCTGTTCCGTGGAATTCTGAAAAACGGCTATAGCAATTCCGTTCCGTCGCTTCGGAACCGGAATCACCAAATTCCAGCCAGAATCACGGAATTTAAAATTCCGCGTAAAGCACTAGTGCACACTAACTATCACTGCTCACAGCACAGCAGTTCTGTAGTAAGCTAACACAGTTGTACTACTATAACAACTACTAGCACTGATTGCTGTACTATAGTACTAACTACACAATAACACAGTAATTCTATCCCCTAATCACTAACCTAACCTATACCTAAGGCTAATAGCTGGCCAGCAGGTTGCAGCTGGCCTGGTCTGTGCACAGCACACACACACACACATACACACATACACACACACACACATACACACATACACACACACACACACACACACAGCAGCTGCTAGCAGCACACAATGACTGTCACACAAATGACATCAAGCTAATTAATGATTTAACAATAGTGCAATGATAGTGAAGGGGTTAATCACTGAACAGGTTTCGGTTTATCATTGTGTGTGTATAGCCCTTACTAAGCTAGCAGCACCGGAGCACACACTCTGTCACACTATGACATCGATCAAGCTAATTAATGATTTAACAATAGTGTAGTGATAGTAGTGAAGGGGTTAATCACTGAACAGCGTTATGTTTGTAACTGTGTACAGCCCTTGCTGCTGTCATGACCGCTGCTGCAGCAGGTATTGCTGGAAGTAGTAGTGCTGCAGCTCAGGCAGTTCTGATCTCTTTCCATGCAAGCTGCATAGCTTTGTCTGCCTTTCCCTGCTGTCAGCTTGTGACTGATTATCATTCACCTGTGTGGGAATCTGCATGTCTGCTCCCATTGGATGACCTCAGTATAAAGATCTGCTTCCTGCAGGACTCCTCGGGTTTTTCATAGCTTCAGTTTAAGCCTGTCTTGCTGTTGCTTCAGCCCCCGATCGTGTTTCTTGTTCTAAAGATACTTTGCTGGTCTTTGCATCATATATTGGTTCATTGCCAATATATATGCATACCAGCACGTTTATTATTTTCCTTGTATTCGTGTTACGTTGATACATCAGTGGCGCTGATGTATACGTACACGAACTGTTTATATCCTGTGTGCAGTTAGTCAGCTTTCCAGCACGTTTTGGTAGGTTGCGCGTATCGTGATCACCCGTGCTGAGTTAGTTACCCTGCTCCTGGTTCTGTTTGTGGATTGCGTTCATCTCTGCGAAGAGATAACGAATCCTTCTGAATCCTGTTCTGTTACCGTTTGTGGATTGCGTTCATCTCTGCGAAGAGATAGCGAATCCTTCTGAGTCCTGTTCCCTGTATTACTCCTGTCCTAGTCAGAGTTCCTGCTTATGTCATATATCGGTTCATTGCCGATATATGTTAGTCAGACGTTACAAATAGTTTCATTGGTAGCTGTAATTGTAATACGCTAGGAAAACATACTTATTGTATTTTTGTCTGTGTTACGTTCATCTATCTCGATCCTGCTATTTCCTGATTATCCTGTCCTGTCTTTGTGAGGCACGCCATCGCTGCAACGCATTGGCTGCCTCATTCCAGTCTGTCTTGTTGTGGACACTTGCTGTCACTAAGTAGCAGCTAGCTAGCAAGCGTTCATTCTGTCTACCTGTCCTGATCTCCTCAGTTCTGGTTTATGCGCTCAGCGCTACCTTGCGCTGAGACGTTATCGCAAAAGTATTGTTTGTGGCTGTCGGCTCTGCACCGGCTCTGTGCACCACAATCTCGTATTGGAGTCAGTCCTCCCCTCCACTATACTAGGGATAGCCTGTTTCCTTGTGCTAGTGTGTGTACCTCCATGTCAGCTTATGCGTTGCATGCTGACTGTGGAGAATACACCACCAAGCCTTACAGCTGCTAGGCATGTCTCTCAGTGAGCATTCAGCAAGACGATATGTCTCATCATGGCAGCCCTCATACAGGGGGGCTGGCCAGAGTTCCTTTCTGTGATTGGGTGCCAGGGCTTAGGCTGGGAGGCCTCTGATTAGCTCAATGAGGTCAGGTGGGGCTGGCCAGGGTTCCCCTCTGTGATTGGTTGCTAGGGCTTCTGCTGGGAGCCCTCTGATTGGCTCCAGGACGTCATCTCCTTAGTTACAGTATTTCGGATCCAGATTTCCGCGGATATCCGGATTATGCGGCCAAATATCCGCAAAAAGCTATCTGGATTTTGGCCCAGGCATCCGGAATCCGAATCCGGTCGGATAGCTGAAAAAAGTTCGGATATCCGGGTGACTCGGATATCCGAAATCCGGATGAGCAGCCCCGCTCGGCCATACTCGGTGCAGTTGGTAACTCCCAAATATATGCAGACGTCCAGGATTTGATGCAAGTGATGTTTATTTACAGTGAAAGGTACATGCAATGTTCAAAGCAGGGTTTCCAGGACATAATGCAGGAACAGGTTTTGCAACACTAGTTCAAGAACAATATGCAGGAATATTACCCAGAGACTGGCAAACAGCTACAAGTCCAGGAACAGATATGCAGGTTGCACCAGGAACAAGCATTCAGGCAAGGAATGCAGGTACTCAGGACATGAACAGGTATGCAGGAACTGAAGTCCAGATACTCAGAGCAAGAGCAGGCATACAGGCATGAAATCCAGGTACTGAACATGAACAGGAACACAGGCTTGGAATCCGAACAGGAACAAGGATACAGGAACTCATGACATGACACTAGATACATGCATCAGCTATCAGGGAAAGCTGAAGTCTAACTGCACAGAGCTAGACTTAGACAATGCAATGCAACAGCAAAGCCTGCTAGGAACTCAGGATGCTAAATGCTTCCACTAATTGAGCAGTTACCCTGCAGGTGAAGGGACACTCCCATGCATATGCAAATAAGATCAGCCCTGCTGCTAGCTGATTTCTGCAGCCGAAGAGAGCCCTGATACATGCATATGCAAGAGGGATGAAATTCATTGCTGATGGGGAGTTCAGCTCAATAGAATAGACTGTGTAGAGTATGGCTCTCATACTACATGGAATGGGGTAAAATTGGTCTGTGATCTTGCCTTTTCCAAAGACTTATATCTCAAGTGTGTATGTAGCATTAGAGTGGAAAACAGGATCAAAATCATCAATTACAGATTGATTAGTAAACATAGGTGCAGGCACTGTCTCTGTTCCTATTGGCTGTTGACATACCAGCACTGAGCCTGTCTCTTTAACAACTGACTCTGGCGTGGTATCGGTAGCCACTGGTTTACCACAGACTGACCCTGGCACAGATTCAAGAATAACCGACATTAATTCATGGTTACACATGGTTGCAGGCTCTGTGTCTGTTCACCAGCTCTGGCTGGATCTCTTTAACGACCAGCTCTGGCGTAGGGTGTGCACTTATAGTCTTGGTACAGACTGGCCCTAGCACAAGTTCAAAAACAGAAACATCTTTGGCAAAAGTAAGTTGATAATTAACATAATCAAACTGCAATACAATTTTCTCAGAGTCCACATTTGAAACCTGGCATACATTTGTATCCAGGGCCGGATTTAGGCCAAGGCCACCTAGGTCATGGCCTAGGGCACCACAGGAGCAAGGGCAACATAGCAGCCGGCTAAATTGGTGCAGCATTTGCAAGCTTGCAAATGCTGCAATGCAAGGAGATTAGGTGAGCGCCTGACTGCGGTACTCTGCTGCTTGTTGCCTGTGCAGCAGCCACCTTGCTCTCTGTGTCTCTATTTGCATTGTAGCGGAGGCTATGGATTTGGGCAGCATTGGAGATGGAAAGGATGAGGAAGCTTCTGCACTGGAGACGAGCGGAGAAATGAGTGACACTGATGGCTGATGTGGTGTGAAGGCAAGGTAACTACCTATACTGAAAGGGGGTGGGGAAAAGGAGGGATTAACCAGTTTGGCCTTTCTGGAGGAGCTTTCTCATCCAGAAAGGCACTGCTGCTTTCCCTGCGTGGTGCGCGCGATCGGGCGCGCGCCCGTGCGTGCACCCGCCGCCCGCCACTAGCCCCCCGATCAGTGAATGGGAATATAATTCCCATTCACCGATCTAACTTCCCCGCAGAAATACCGACGCTTTCTATTCAGAGAGCGTGGTATTTCTGCCCTCCAGGAAACAACTCCCCTGCATTTAAGTTCCTGGATGCGACATCGTTCGCATCCAGGACTTTTCTCACTGTGGCCAAATAGTAAACTGCACCTACAGTTTTAATTAAAGAGTTACATTATCTTACATTTAAAATTAGCAAATTCCCTCCCACACCAAAAATTACCCACATACACTTTTTATTAAAAAAAAAAAAAAATATATATATATATATATATATAATAAAAAAAAAAACACAAAAACATCATAAATAGTTACCCAAGGGTCTGAACTTTTTAAATATGCATGTCAAGAAAGTATGTTATTATATTATTTAAAATTATAAGCTTATAAATAGTGATGGACGCAAATTGAAAAAATGCACCTTTATTTCTAAATGAAATATCGGCACCATAAATTGTGATAGGGACATCGTTTAAATGGTATAATAACCGGGACAGATGGGCAAATAAAATACATGAGTTTTAATTACGGTAGCGTATATTAATTTCAAACTATAATGGCCAAAAACTGAGAAATAATAAATTTTTCTCATTTCTTTCTTAATCTTCCTGTTAAAATGGATTTAGAAAAAAATTATTCTTAGCAAAATGTACTACCCAAAGAAAGCCTAATTAGTGGCGGAAAAAACAAGATATAGCTTAATTCATTGTGATAAGTAGCAATAAAGTTATAGGCGAATGAATGGGAGGTGAACGTTGCTCGGATGCATGAGATTTTTGGCACTGCAGCGCTGAACCGGTTAAGGTAGTCATCTGGCTACCTATACTGAAGAGAAAGGGGGAGCAGTCATCTGGCTACATATACTAGAGGAAGGGGGGGGGGGGGGGGGAGTCATATGGCTACCTATACTGGGGGAGGGGGGGGGGGGGTCATCAGGCTACATCTACTAGAGGGAAGGGGAAAGGGTCATTTCGCTACCTATACTGAAGGGGGGTGGCTGGTGACAGTGGCCTAGGGCGGTAAAAAGTACAAATCCGGCCCTGATTGTATCAGAATGAGAAATAACGTCCAGAACAGACTGACAGGTCTGAGAGTGATCAGAGTTCAACTGGGCAGGAGAAGTCTGTAATGCTGAAGAAGTTGGAGTACCAAAAGACTGGCACTCCATTGCAGGGCACAGAAAGTCCGTAGAAGCAGGATGCTGGGCTGCCAAAACAGCTGGACAAGTAAACAGTTTCTGACCCTAATAGATTTGCAGACAGGGGTTGTACAACAGAGTCCAACACTTGGGTACTAGAGGCAGATGAAGAAGTAAGTAACTTATGCATTGGTCTGGGGCCCCGGTTGGAGGAATGTAATAAACGGTCAGATGGATGCAGAGAGCCTCTTAACCCATAAGTAATACTTGGAACAACAATGGTCTTGAACAAATTCAAATGCATTTGTTTTGTTTAGAAGTCCATTTGCAAGGTAGAGGTTACTGTAGTAGATTGACTGATTTGCTGAGATTGGGAAATAACTGAAGCAGTGGTTGTCAAGGGTAACAGAGTTTTGAAGACTGAAGAATGTTTCATCTCAGAAACAGAATCCGGACAAGGTTGAGGCAGATGCATTGTAATAGAATCCATTTCCTGTGAAGATGCATGTTGGTTTGGTAAAGTTTGGTTTGACGTTGCTATGGACAACGGAGTGACGGAAGATACAGGGCTGTTAATCACAGAAGCAGAACTTGAACTGGATTGTCGTGGTAAAACAGTAGTAACCTGAGAATCCCTTTTAACAAACTGTGATACAGCATATTGTTTCTTTAATTCCTGATTGGGGGTTGCTAAGGGCAATGGTAATACTGGATTTGCAGACTCTGAATCACCCTTACAAACTGAGTCCAGACAACATTGTGACAAATGCCATGGAGACATTAGAATATCCTTTGCTACTGGTTGCAAGATGACAGAAAAATTAAATTTGAAGATTTTTACTTGTGGTTGCTAATGGTAACTGTATTGCAGAAACTGATGTATCAAGACTTTTACTCTCAGGGTTCAGAACCAAACTGTGATGAATGCGTAACGGTTTGAGGAACTGCTGCGACAGGAACATCACTTTGAGAAACTTTCTAAACTGTTGCTATAGGCGATGAATCAGCAGAAACTGGGACTGCAGAACCTTTTTTTTTTTTTTTTATCTCAGGCTAATGGTGCATACACACATCAGACTATAGTCTTTGGAAAATGAAAGATCACAGACCAATCTTACCACCCTTCATGTAGTATGAGAGCCATGCCTACACAGTCTATTCTATGGAGCTGAACTTCCTATCAGAAAAAAAAATCTTTGCAAGATGCTGCACACAAAGATGCTGCACACACTCAAAAGATCAGTATCTGCAAAATATCTGTTCCTGCCAAAAATCCATTCCTGCAAATTGCAGTGATAGTCTATGAGATCTGCAGATCATCATACACACATGATTTAACTGACATTCATCTGCAGATCAGATCCACCAGGATGGATTTTCAGATCTGCGGATGATTGCTTGATCTGCAGATGAATGTCAGTTAAATCATGTGTGTATGATGATCTGCAGATCTCATATACTATCATTGCAATTTGCAGGAATGGATTTTTGGCAAGAACAGATATTTTGCAGATACTGATCTTTTCTGTCTGTACAGCATCTTTGTGTGCAGCATCTTGCAAAGATTTTTTTCTGCTGTGGAGTTCAGCTCCATAGAAAAGACTGTGTAGAGTATGGCTCTCATACTACATGAAGGGTGGTAAGATTGGTCTGTGATCTTTCATTTTCCAAAGACTATAGTCTGATGTGTGTATGAGCCTTTAGAATCAGAACAAGCTAGTGATACATGCATAATAGTTTTTAAACTGGTTTTGGAAGAAGCAGCATTTTGAGAAACTGTTGCTATAGGCGATGAATCAGCAGAAACTGAATGAGAGGTTGCTATTGACAACGGATCATCAACTACTTGATTTGCAGAGACTGAAATTCTGGAGACATTTATATGCTGATTAGATGCAGAGGAAAACCTTTTCCTTTTCTTTTTGGATTTTTGTTTAAAGGGAAGATCCGCACTGCTGAAAGAAAAAAATAAACAAAAAAAACAAACAAACACTGCACTCACCTGGGGTTTCCTTCTAGCTCCTGGGAGTCGATCGGTGCCCTCGGCGCAGCTCCTCTCCCTCCGGGCATCCAGCGGTGAAGAAGCCGACCCCGCCAGGTCGGCGTCATGTGCATTCCACCGCGCAGGTCACGTGTTGTACTTGACGTCATCGGGTCTCTACCTCTCAGGCACAGTAGTTCTGCACCTGCGCAGTAGAGACCCGATGACGTCTCTACACCACGTGATCCCCGGCCGTAGAGCGCACAGAAGCCGACCTGGCGAGGTCGGCTTCTTCACCATTGGACGCCCGGAGGGAGAGGAGCTGCGCCGACGGCACTGATCGACTGCCAGGAGCTGGAAGGAAGCCCCAGGTGAGTGCAGTTTTTTTTTTTCAGCAGTGTGAACCTTCCCTTTAAGAACAGGCTTAGTTCCAAATGGATAACTTCTCCTTGCAGTGCATAAATTAGACACAGAAACAGAAGCAAATTGCTGTTTAGTATTAGGTGTAGTGCACAGTTTATCCACAAGAGGTTGCTTTGCAGGTAATTCAAGATTTAGGCTGGTTTCACAGTAGGACATTAAAGTCCCACATTACAGCAGCCCGTAACGCAGCCTAACTCACAGCACTGTAAAATCAATGTGCTGTTCACAGTGCACACGTTGCGTTAGGGTATAGCACTTCACGTTAAATAAAAGTGCAGCATGCTGTACGTTATACCCCTCTAGAGCTGCATTAGATTGTTTGCACATGCTCAGTAACTAGCCACATGGCTAATTAATATTCACTGCACTGTGGTGACTCGTGGTGGGACTCGTAGTGTTGTCCGGATCATGAACGAATCATTCATTTGATCCGGACCTTTTTTGTGATTCGAATCATCCGGATCATCACAATGAAAGATTCGGTTCACAGTGGATGTCTGTCTGGAAGAAACAGGAACATACAGAATGCACAGTGCAGGGAAAGTCCTGTCCTGCTAGTCATTTCACCCAGTCTGCTTCCCTAGTAAAATGATTCAAATGATTATTTTCAATGATCCGATTCGAATGATCTAAATCCTTAACAAGATCCGTACTTCCCATCACTATCTTGTAGCGGCTGCTTTGAGAGCCGGCATAACGCGTCTCAATCTGACGTCCAACTTCAACACCATCATGCGTTGCGTTAGGGGCATGTTATGCGACCTTAACGTCCCCTAAAACACAACGTCTTGGTGGGAAAGAAGCCTAAACGACTGAGACCTGTCTGAACTAGATAGATGAGCAGAAAAATCAGCTGGAGATTCAAACAACGATTCAGGTTCATCTGTCAAAAATAGGTTAATTGCACCAACTGGACACCGATAAGCCATATCACTGTGTTGATTTGAAGGAATAGCAGAAACAATGTCCTTAATTAGAGTGAGAGCTGCAGCTGCTTGTATGAACACAGGGGAAATAACTCATGAAAGGTAGTACGAGAAATTGTCTTTCCTAACCAAAAAGCACTCACAAAACTCAGAAATTCCATAGGATCTTCACTTAAATCATTAGAAGATCTCAAAACATCACTGGCACAAACAAGCAAATCGCCCTCAAATAAACAATAAGAAATCAATGCAGACCAGGTAGAGTGTAGCGATTATCGTAAAGCAGGTGCTTGAAACAATTTGTACAGTTCCAAACAAAAATCTGGAAATATCACAGGATCAAGTCTATTAAACTTTCTCTGAGGAATATAGTCATACCTTCTGCCATCCTGGGATCCGCTGGGAATCATTGTTGTGGGCTGGTGCATTCTGTCAGGCTCAGCCAAACTTGGTGCAGTTGGTAACCCCCAAATATATGCAGACCTCCAGGATTTGATGTAAGTGATGTTTATTTACAGTGAAAGGTACATGCAATGTTCAAAGCAGGGTTTCCAGGACATAATGCAGGAACCGGTTTTGCAACACTAGTTCAAGAACAATATGCAGGAATATTACTCAGAGACTGGCAAACAGCTACAAGTCCAGGAACAGATATGCAGGTTGCATATGAACAGATATGCAGGTTCAAGCAAGGAATCCAGGTACTCAGGACATGAACAGGTATGCAGGAACTGAAGTTCAGATACTCAGAGCAAGAGCAGGCATATAGGCATGAAATCCAGGTACTCAGAACAGGAACACAGGCTTGGAATCCAAACACTCAGAACAGGAACAAGGATACAGGAACTCATGACATGACACTAGATACATGCATTAGCTATCAGGGAAAGCTGAAGTCTAACTGCACTGAGCTAGGCTTAGACAATGCAATGCAACAGTAAAGCCTGCTGGGAACTCAGGATGCTTCCACTAATTGAGCAGTTACCCTGCAGGTGAAGGAACACTCCCATGCAAATGCAAATAGGATCAACCCTGCTGCTAGCTGATGTCTGCAGCCGAAGAGGGCCCTGACACATGCATATGCAAAAGGGATTAAATTCATTGCTAGCTTTATCGCTGCAATGACAGGCAGACCCGAGAATCCTTACAGTATCTGATTCCAGATTATTTTCCCAGAGTCTGGTCATGGAGGAAAAGAATGCCAGAATATGTGAAACAAGCAGTTGCTATGAGACAATCATGGTTACTTAGGTCATAGGAAGTGTCTTCAAGCAAGGTACATGGAGACACATAGGCTATCATTCATAAAGCATTTCCGCATGCGGAAATGCATACAACAGCTGACTTTACCGAACACTCGGCAAAGTCAGCATTCATAAAGGCTCTTTCCGCATGAAAAAATTACACTACCGAGCAGAGCGATACATTTCCGCCTTGTGCGGAGTTTTTCTAGATTTATCTAGAAAAAGTAACAAACACGTCCATTCATAAAGATTAGAGCAAGCGGTATGCGGAAGGAAAATACCGCTTGCTCGACAGTAGCGATAGGCGGGCGGATTACTTGTAAATGAATGGGACGGACCACCCAAGCAGCATCAGACAGAGCAGCGCACGGAGGGAATCGGGCAGCTTTTATGTTTCCGCATGTCTTCCGCCACGCTACCGCCAGCTTCCTCCAGAAAACCTCCGCACTTGTATCGCAACAGGCTACTTTTTTATGAATGACCACCCTGAAGTCATAAGCACCGCTTGCGGAGAAGAACGGTGTTTTCCCGCACTACCAACTGCACCTTTATGAATGATAGCCTTAGATGTCAGATATTTCCCTGAGAATGATTTGCAAGAGTAGATCAGGGTGGTATCTGGAGAGGGTTACTTAAGGGATTATTCCTTTAAGTGAAGCACCATAAACAGTGGTGCAACATGAGTCCCCAATAGAAAAGGGGGGGGGACAGTACATAAGGGTGTACAGGAGGTGGAAAAAAAGGAGTTGACCAATCCAGGTGTCCGTCGCCTCAGCTACAGAGCGGTAATTTTTTTTTCTGGTTTTGTCATGGACGGTGCCAGAGATTGACAAAGAGGTCGATGCTGGGCTATTTGTGTGTTTTTTCTTGTCCACTTATTGGTCAAATATATTTTTTTCCAGCTCCTACCAAGTTTAACACGAAGAACAGAACTGAAAACAGTTCAAGGGGCAATTAAAAAGATGCAAGGAGTTGCCATTTACAGAGTGACAGTGAATCAGTAGAATGTTTGCCATAGGACTAGTGGGCATTCAGTGATTCTCATGCAAGCATATGAAGCTGGCATGTGTAGCCCTGAACCCTGTGTTGTTAAAGTGCAAAGCACACCTTCCTACAGGGAGGTAGCCATTTTTTGAGCAAGTATAGAGGTAGTAGCATTGGCAAACATTGGTCAGAGGGTACGACAAACAGGATTTCTAGCAGAGCTGGTTGCGATCGATGAAGTTCTAGGTAAGTAAACGAAAATGGGTAAGAGCATTGCACGCTCAGCTGAAGAGCAGTCTGCAGGTAGCAGCAACAAGTGTGTCATCCGTACTCAGTACATACTGCGGCCGAGTATGTACAGGGGGGGGGATGAGGTAAGAGCTTCCAATGAGGTAAGAGCTTCCAATGAGGTAAGAGCTTCCAAAGGTGAAGTCTGTGGGAGCATATTTTAAAAAAGTTAAGTACTTATGACATTGTACATAAGGTAGTGGAGAGGTGTTTAGCTCAATTCTACCAAAAAGAGTAAACAAAGTTCAAGAGAAAAGAAACAAGATCAATTGGGTACAGTGAAAAATGGCGCCGGTTAAATAACAGCGCCCCTTCTGCCCGATATTTGTTTAAAACGATATTTATCGTTTCAAAGGTTAAAATAGTGCAGACCTTTTGAATGTAATTTATCGTTTTAAAACTTGTTTTTGTTTTTTTTTGTCCTGCCTGAACGATATTTATCGTTTTAACCCCATGCTGGCACCCATGGGTGCATTGGGTGCCAGCATAAGTGAGGGTGACAGGTGGGGGGAGGCAGGTAGGGCAGCGGGAGCTAGTGGTAATGCGTCTGTATAGACGCACTCTCAGCTATACTAAGTATAGGTAAGCAAAAAGCATCTTTAAAATTTGGCTTCAAGGCTCCCCGTTGGTTCCTCATCAACCAATGGGGATCCTCCTGATCCCCATTGGTCTGATAAGGAACCAATGGGGACCATTGGAGCCAAAATTTAAAGATGCTTTTTGCTCTAAGCTATACTAAGTATAGCTAAGAGCAGTGCGGCGAGGGCGGCGTGTGTGGCGTCGGGGCGGCGGAGATCTTCAATCAAGATGTAACAGAACGTCGCAAGATAGAGGATACTGTAGTGGGACCTAATTGACGTGGGATTTTTTTCTTAAAGGTACAGGTAAGTATTTCTGAAGATCGCAAGACAGAGGATACTGTCGTCGTGAGACATAACAGATTATAGCTGGGGACCTTTTCCGAGGATAATGGCGTCGGGATATTTTCTTAAACGCACAGGTGAGTATTTCTGAAGATCGCAAGATAGAGGATACTGTCGTGGGACCTAATTGGCATGGATATGTTTTCTTAAAGGTACAGGTAAGTATTTCTGGTTAATTTAGAACATTAAAGGACTTTTCTCGTTGTTGCTTTTTTATTTCATTTAACCCTTTATGGAAATGTGTAAGGGGTACTTTGCACCCCTATACTCATTTCTCCTGGGAGGGGGGCAGGCATCTGGGTTCCCCTTCTTAAAGGGCCGCCCCTCGCCCCCAGAGCCCCCCATACCATGGACCATGCGGGCTGGTATAGCTCAGGGTGCGAAGCCCCAGTTGGCTGGGGCTCCGCATTCTGGCTATCCCAGCCTGCATGGGAGACAAGGGGTTACAGAGGCTTGAGAGGGGGGACCCCACGTTGTATTTTTCAAAAAAATTCCCACACTCAGAACATAAAACAAAAATCTAAATTTAAAAAAATAAATAAAACATTTTAATTTTTTTTCAAATATTGTTTCACAGTATCTTTTTAATATATCCTGCAAATTAGGTGTTGCTAGGATTTAAGGTGACTTTGCTATTAACTGCTAAAGTCGGCGGGAATTGTGTCATTTTGCATTTAAATATATCCTTTTTTTCCTTTGAACTTTTAAAAATCGATTTTCTCAAAAAGTATAAGGTCTTTTTGATTTTTCTTTTCTTCTTGTTCCCACTGTTCTTCTTAAAGGGGAACTGAAGAGAGAGGTATATGGAGGCTGCCATGTTTATTTCCTTTTAAGCAATACCAGTTGCCTGGCAGCCCTGCTGATCTTCTGCCTCTAATACTATTAGCCATAGCCCCTGAACAAGCATGCAGCAGATCAGGTGTTTCAGACTTTATAGTCAGATCTGACAAGACTAGCTGCATGCTTGTTTCTGGTGTTATTCAGATACTACTGCAGAGAAATAGACCAGCAGGGCTGCCAGGCAACTGGTATTGATTAAAATGAAATAAATATGGCAGCCTCCGTATACCTCTTACTTCAGTTCCCCTTTAACATTCCCTACACATTTGGTGTTTTTAGCTTTTAAGGGGGCTGTGCTATTAAACGTTAAAGTCGGCGGGCAGACATTTTCCAAACGGCAGCAAAGCAGGGGTTAAAATGATAAATATCGTTCAGGCAGGACTAAAAAAAAAAACAAGTTTTAAAACGATAAATTTCGTTCAAAAGGACGGCACCATTTTTAACATTTAAAACGATAGATACCTTTTTATAATGTAAGTGAATGGTGCACCGTTTTAATCTATCGGCGCTGGGCGCCATTTTTCTCTGATCCGAGATCAATTATGGTATCTATTGATCAATCTAAGGTGTACAGAGTAAAAGCCCACAGGGCGAAACCCAAATCATTAATAAGAATTGGTTTGTTTGTATTTCGGTTTCAGGAGTTTGGCAATATGGAATCGAGAAAGCTGAGGTGCTGACAGCAGAGACAGAGACAGACATGCTGGCAGCAGAGACAGAGACAAACATGTCAGTCGGATAAGCGAAAGTTTCCAGAGGCCAAACCTGTTTCGGAGAATGGTGAGATTTCCAAGATCAGAAAGAGACTAAAAAAACGGACTAAACAAAGCATAATGTTTTTCTTTCCCAAGGAGGTGCTCTCATAATGAAGAGTACCGTGTTGATGGTGATCCTAGGTTGCCATTTCATTCCAGGAGACCGAGGAGAGGACATTCTCATGAACAATAAGAGGTTAATGATAACACAAGGCCCAAGCATGTTAATGTTTGGAGAAAAAGGTACTGATCCTTTTGCACTTCCCTCTGATTTGCCCGAATGGACCGAACTGGTAAGGAGGAAAGGATCACTACTAGTGCCAGGTGGAAACAAATTTCATGGCACAATATTGGTGAAAGGTACGAAGGGTCAAGTGTGCTGGAAGTGTGATGTGAGCGGCAGCTTAAAGAGAATCTGTAATCTAATATTCTTACAATAAAAAGCATACCATTCTATTCCTTATTTTCTCCTGTGCCCCTCTGTGCTGTTTCTGCCACTCCCTGCTGCAATCCTGGTTTGTAATTAATAGTTTTAGGCAGTGTTTACAAACAAAAGACTGGCTTCTAACCAGAGTATCATAGGCTGAGAACTAGCTTACTGTGTGACTCATGCAGAGCTTGGAGGGGGTGTGTAAAGCTTCTGCCAATGACAAGCAGTGCTGCACGTTCCACACATTCCAGCCTCAGCCTGACAGACACGACAGAGGAAAGGAGATAAGATTTATTACAGAGACAGTGCAAGTAGGAAAGGCTGAAGTAAGACAGGCCACATTCGAACAGGTATAGGAACTTATAGGATAGAAGAAATAAGGCTTAAAATTTTGTTACAGAGTCTCTTTAAATCTGCTCTGTAATGTCACACTCCCAAAACCAACACACCGATCCAAAGTCTTGTTAAAAGGTACATTGCAGTACAATGGGTACATGCAAAAGGTGGAGTGTGTTATTCAGGATTACCTTGTCTTGGTGCTTCGGAGTGGGGTTCTTCTAGACTGGAGAGGAATGGGCAGTAAACGTCCCTTCTCCTCCAGAAGTGAAGCAAGGAACGGCACCACAGCCTGGAGTGGCCAACAGAGGGTGTTCCTGAAACAACTATATTTACACAAAGGCTGGAAAGCAGAAGGGTTTCGTTTCTTGGAACAAGTTGTAAGAATCAAGATCCAGTCACATTTTCAGGTAACCAAGAGGGTGGGGAGAGCGATCCCGAGAGTCAACACAGGTAACACCATCCTCCCCTACATGGTTCACCATACAAGACAATCTCACACAATCCATATTCAGCCACTTATCCTCATTCTAGATGGGTAAGTGAGGAGGGACTCTTAATTGAAAGATTGCAGAGAGTACATTCTTACCGACCTAAAGTACGCATTTTGCCTCAGGACATGAGAGGGGCAAAGGGTCCAATCAGGACAGTTGGGAACATCTTTTGTCAATGAGATGCTAATCAATTTCCCAGAAGAAAGAGTACCAACAGTATTCTTCCGGGGAGGGCCACAAGGATTGGGACGTGAGTTTAATGGATCAGGGGACTTTTTGGAGTAGAGAGGTAGAATCCTGGGATACATCAGGTAGCACCCCGGAGACTCTCTATGATGGAAGGGTGATGGGACTAAAACGAGGGATTTTAAAAATAGCGCCCTTAGTCCGGGAGGATGAAAGACCATAGTCCTACGGTTTTTCAATCCCACGGTCCCTAGAGTTTAAAGGTCCAAATAGATCTTGCATAATAAGAAGGGAAACTGTGATGGTAAAAGTGGGGGTTCCCACAACTCCTAAATCTCAGGTAGTCACCCTGTCAGTGACTACCTAGGAACCCAACCTACCATCACGTGATACACATCAAGTGGGAAAAAGTGGCCCTTTTCAGCTAAATCAACGACTCCAGTTATCATGGAGGCCCAGCTTCAATTGATCAATTGATCACTTTGCAGATTAACTTAGAAGAGTGGGTAATATCTACCTTAACTGCAGCACTGTTGCTGCCACCCTGGTACAGGCTTTTATGTCATGGGCACATTCCACAGAGAATAGTGTAGCCAGAAGAAGGTCCCGGGATGTAGCAGATACAATCTTGGGAGGCATGGGCGCTGGAATGGGGGTAGCAAACAGTGTAGACATAGAAGGTATGACAGAGGTCATTCAACAATTAGGCAAATTGGGACAACAGAATTAGAGATGGCCCGGACGGTTCCGGATGTTCGCGATCGCGGAGAACCACAAACTTTACCGGAAGTTTGATTCCCCCCATAGTGCACTATTAGGGTCAATTTTGACCCTCTACATCACAGTCAGCAGGCACATTGTAGCCAATCAGGCTACACTCCCTCCTGGGGTTACTCCCCCACTCCCCCCCCCCTTATAAAAGGCAGGCATCGCCGGCCATTTTACTCACTCGTGTGCCTGCAGTAAATAGAGAAGGGACAGTTGCTGCAGACTCTCTCATAGGGAAAGATTAGTTAGGCTCTTGTAGGCTTCTTAGCTTGCTCCTTGCTGATTCTAATTGCTAAAATAGCACCCCAAAACAGCTCTTTTGAGAGCTAATCTTGTTCTTGTGATCTATTTTTTTCTGTGTGTTCCACTGACACTTGTGTTGCATAGACAGCCTTGATAATTTATACTGTGTGTGCCACTGCCAGGCCCAGCACATTCAGTGACTACGTGTGTGTGTGTGTGTGTGTGTGTGTGTGTGTGTGTGTGTGTGTGTGTGTGTGTGTGTGTGTGTGTGTGTGTGTGTGTGAGACATGTGCACATTACCTATCACTGCATATACCTACCTGTTGTTCACTGTGCACCCACCCACCTACGTGAGCGCATTACAATGTGCACCTGTCACACACAGACAGGTAGCGGACAGGCACAGTTACACTCACTGTGCCTGTCCGCTACCTGTCTGTGTGTGACAGGTGCACATTGTAATACCCAGTACTGTATATACCTACCTACCTTGTTGTTCACAGTGCACCCACCTACCTATATGAGTTGAGCGCACGCAGTGTCACTGTGCCTGTCCGCTACCTGTCTGTGTGTGACAGGTGCACATTATAATATCCATCACTGCATAGACCTACCTGTTGTGTTCAGTGCACCTACCCCATCACTGCATATACCTACCTGTTGTGTTCAGTGCACCCACCTCATCACTGCATATACCTACCTGTTGTGTTCAGTGCACCCACCTCATCACTGTATATACCTACCTGTTGTGTTCAGTGCACCCACCTCATCACTGCATGTACATGTGCCCATTTCCCTTCGTGATCATTACCTTGCCGCGGTGAAGGGGCTTGCGTATCACAATGAAGCAATGACCGCCGGCTATGTGAGTGTCTCGGGGGTGGCACACCAAAAATAATAAGGTTGTTCCTTCATTGTGGACAGATCAAATTTGATCAGCTGTACAGTCATTGTTCTGTCATTCAGCTTCCTCAGCCCAGCGACCAAATGGGCTGGAAAGCCGCCATCACCTGCACCCTTGCCATGGCGCGCACCAGTCCAGCACGGCCGTCACTACACAAACAGCTGTTTGCAGTCACTGCATACCTTTCACTGCATCTTTGACTGCACATTGTATTATACCTTATGCCTTCCTTGGATGTGTGGTGGTGGTAGCCGTTTCTTAGGCTCCCACTCCGGACCGGAATCGAACCAGGATTCCACGGCCATTACCAGTGGTCACTCACAATGGCAGACTTGCCCTCCATAAAAGATTCTCATTGCAGATACTGAACAGCAAGCAGAACAAGTATTTAAAAAAATAGATGTAAACTTTAACAATGGTAGAGAAAGAACCATTGAAAGTTGATAAGGCACACTGCTCACACTGAGTGAGAAAGAGCAATCTCACTATGGTGCGCACCAGTCCAGCACGGCCGTCACTACGCAAACAGCTGTTTGTGGTGCGTTACACAGTGAGTTTGGTGTGTCAGTGTGAAGCAGTACTCTAATTACACTCCCTGGTTGATGTATACACATGCAAGATGTAAATAAAGCACTTTAGGCCTGCAATTTAGCATTCAATGTGATTTCTGCCCCTAAAACGCTGCTTGCAAGGAATCCGGATTTTTCCCCGGGACTTTTGGCATCTATCCACTCTGCCATGCCCTCCTCCAGGTGTTAGACCCCTTGAAACATCTTTTACATCACTTTTGTGGCCAGCATAAATGTTTCTAGTTTTTAAAGTTCGCCTCCCCATTGAAGCCTATTGCGGTTCGCGAAAGTTTGCGCGAATCGAGCGTTTGGCGGAAGTTCCCGAACCAAGAAATGGAGGTTTGGGCCATCTCTAAACAGAATGTGGGTACCCAACCCCATCTGAACTTGGTTTTGGAACAGTTAACGTGCAACACCTATAAAGTTCAGGGGTACACTCAAAGGCACATTCAAATAATTCTTCAGAAGATGATTGCACATGATAAGGGTACTGCATGGGAAACAGCATGCCTGTCTATGCAGACAAAGTTAACAGCAGATTTTAAGATAATGGCTCAAGCCTTATCAGAAGAGACTTGACAAGGAGAGATTTATCGATTTTCCTGGGGAAGGATCTTTTGCTTGGAGGCACCGAGATGTCTGGGTAAACAGGTGGAAAGGGTGTGACAATTCTTTATGCACTGCTACTTCCTTAGTTCCTACCGATGGAAAAACCCAGGTAGTTTTTCCAGTAGTATCACTGGGGACTCCTGTTACATGCACACATGTCTTACATCATGACCTGAGAGGTCAACATTTTTTGTTGCTAGACGGAGAGGTGAAACAAGTAGATTTGTCATCATACTGGCAATTCTCAGAGAAGTACCTGTGTTTGCCGGGGCAGGTCAGATATAGTGAGGAAGCATGCTGGCTCAATAGCACAGAATGCGCAGCTGCCATTCAAAAGATCCATCCTAAAGCCAAACCAATATCTCTGGTGGCTGAAGGAAAAGTTTGTTTTTTTAAACATGATGTCTACTGACACATTCATAGTACATTTTCATAATTGTTCCGACAAGGTTGATCTCCCAAGAGGAACTTATTGTGTGAGCGGAGATCCCATATGGATCCAGTCGTCAAGGTTTGACTAAGTTATTCCTCAAATTGTTAAGAGAACTCTAAAGTTCAAAGCTCCACAGAAAGTGCCCATCCTGAGAGATAACACGCCATGGGACAAATGGGTACAGGTTTTGACGCAAGACCACACTTTGTTACAACGATTAAACAAACAGAACACTAAACTAGAGGTGATATTTCACCATGATCAAGGGGATCTTAAAGAGGTTGAACACAAATATAATCAGGTGAGTTCCAGTCTGACCTGGTGGAAAAGTTTTCTGGCGATGTTCCAGGGACACTCGGACTGGGTCTCTGCAGTTCAAAACTTCTTTCTACACCCACTAGTTGTGATGATGGGGATTACAATTGTGGGCATCATTACACAGGTAAGTTTGTGTGTGAAATTACGCAAACAAATCAACATGGTTAAGAGATTGGTGTCAGATAAACAATCTCATAAGCCAATATTTCCAAGCTAAGCGACATACAAGGTTAGGTTTCTAGCTTTCAGTAGTGTTGGGCGAACATCTAGATGTTCGGGTTCGGGCCGAACAGGCCGAACATGGCCGCGATGTTCAGGTGTTCGAGCCGAACTCCGAACATAATGGAAGTCAATGGGGACCCGAACTTTCGTGCTTTGTAAAGCCTCCTTACATGCTACATACCCCAAATTTACAGGGTATGTGCACCTTGGGAGTGGGTACAAGAGGAAAAAAAATTAGCAAAAAGAGCTTATAGTTTTTGAGAAAATCGATTTTACAGTTTCAAAGGGAAAACTGTCTTTTACATGTGGGAAATGTCTGTTTTCTTTGCACAGGTAACATGCTTTTTGTCGGCATGCAGTCATAAATGTAATACAGATAAGAGGTTCCAGGAAAAGGGACCGGTAACGCTAACCCAGCAGCAGCACACGTGATGGAACAGGAGGAGGGCGGCGCAGGAGGAGAAGGCCACGCTTTGAGACACAACAACCCAGGCCTTGCATGAGGACAAGAAGCGTGCGGATAGCAATTTGCATTTTGTCGCCATGCAGTCATAAATGTAATACAGATGAGAGGTTCAATACACAATAAACAGTAATTGGTGTTGTTCAGAATGCGCACAATGCGTGGGTCGCGTTCAATGCAGTCCTAGGCCGAAGAGGTCATAGCCTAGGGTCACAAAAACCTGTTTATTTGGGCAATTTCAATGGTGGCGAGTCTGACGTACATAAATCGCAGCAATGGCCATTAGCAACGTCTGAATCTCACGAAATGTCTCATGCAGGTAGAAGACATATTGTTAGACTTGGGCTCCAAAGATGGGTTCCCTACATCTCTGCAAACCAGAGTTACAGGGCTCCAAATTTGGTAAAATCCCCCATAGGCTTTCATTGGGCCTCCTATTTACAGTTCCAAAATCTCACATCTTTTCAAAGGGCAATTGCTCAGCAGTGGCAAATTTTCTAGCATTGTAGGGACCCTTAGGGGGAACATGACTGGTGAGTTTCGGGCCCCTAGGCCAAAGAGGTCATAGCCTAGGGTCACAAAAACCTGTTTATTTGGGCAATTTCAATGGTAGTTATGCTGACGTACATAAATCTCAGCCATGGCCGTCAGCAACGTCTGAATTTCACGAAATGTCTCATGCAGGTAGAAGACATATTGTTAGACTTGGATTCCAAAGATGGGGTCCCTACATCTCTGCAAACCAGAGTTACAGGGGTGCAAAATTGGTAAAATCCCCCATAGGCTTGCATTGCCTCCCTATTTCACTTTCCAAAATCTCACATCTTTTCAAAGGGCAATTGCTCAGCAGTGGCAAATTTTCTAGCATTGTAGGGACCCTTAGGGGGAACATGACTGGTGAGTTTCGGGCCCCTAGGCCAAAGAGGTCATAGCCTAGGGTAACAAAAACCTGTTTATTTGGGCTATTTCAATGGTGGCGAGTCTGACGTACATAAATCGCAGCAATGGCCGTTCGCAACGTCTGAATCTCACGAAATGTCTCATGCAGGTAGAAGACATATTGTTAGACTTGGATTCCAAAGATGGGGTCTCTACATCTCTGCAAACCAGAGTTACAGGGCTCCAAAATTGGTAAACTCCCCCATAGGCTTTCATTGGGCCTACTATTTACCGTTCCAAAATCTCACACCATTTCAAAGGGCAATGGCTCAGCAGTGGCAAAACTCACCAGTCATGATCCCCCTAAGAGTCCCTACAATGCTAGAAAATTTGCCACTGCTGAGCAATTGCCCTTTGAAAAGATGTGAGATTTTGGAAAGTGAAATAGGGAGGCAATGCAAGCCTATGGGGGATTTTACCAATTTTGCACCCCTGTAACTCTGGTTTGCAGAGATGTAGGGACCCCATCTTTGGAATCCAAGTCTAACAATATGTCTTCTACCTGCATGAGACATTTCGTGAAATTCAGACGTTGCTAACGGCCATGGCTGAGATTTATGTACGTCAGCATAACTACCATTGAAATTGCCCAAATAAACAGGTTTTTGTGACCCTAGGCTATGACCTCTTTGGCCTAGGGGCCCGAAACTCACCAGTCATGTTCCCCCTAAGGGTCCCTACAATGCTAGAAAATTTGCCACTGCTGAGCAATTGCCCTTTGAAAAGATGTGAGATTTTGGAACTGTAAATAGGAGGCCCAATGAAAGCCTATGGGGGATTTTACCAAATTTGGAGCCCTGTAACTCTGGTTTGCAGAGATGTAGGGAACCCATCTTTGGAGCCCAAGTCTAACAATATGTCTTCTACCTGCATGAGACATTTCGTGAGATTCAGACGTTGCTAACGGCCATTGCTGCGATTTATGTACGTCAGACTCGCCACCATTGAAATTGCCCAAATAAACAGGATTTTGTGACCCTAGGCTATGACCTCTTCGGCCTAGGACTGCATTGAACGCGACCCACGCATTGTGCGCATTCTGGACAACACCAATTACTGTTTATTGTTTATTGAACCTCTCATCTGTATTACATTTATGACTGCATGGCGACAAAATGCAAATTGCTATCCGCACGCTTCTTGTCCTCATGCAAGGCCTGGGTTGTTGTGTCTCAAAGCGTGGCCTTCTCCTCCTGCGCCGCCCTCCTCCTGTTCCATCACGTGTGCTGCTGCTGGGTTAGCGTTACCGGTCCCTTTTCCTGGAACCTCTTATCTGTATTACATTTATGACTGCATGCCGACAAAAAGCATGTTACCTGTGCAAAGAAAACCATTTCCTGCATTTAAAAGACAGTTTTCCCTTTGAAAATTTAAAATCGTTTTTCTTAAAAACTAAAAGCTCTTTTTGCTAATTTTTTTTTCCTCTTGTACCCACTCCCAAGGTGCACATACCCTGTAAATTTGGGGTATGTAGCATGTAAGGAGGCTTTACAAAGCACGAAAGTTCGGGTCCCCATTGACTTCCATTATGTTCGGAGTTCGACTCGAACACCCGAACATGGCGACCATGTTCGGCCCGAACATCTAGATGTTCGCCCAACACTACACGTGACCCGTTCGGCCAATCACAGCGCTAGCCGAACGTTCGGGGAACGTTCGGCCATGCGCTCTTAGTTCGGCCATATGGCCGAACAGTTTGGCCGAACACCATCAGATGTTCGGCCGAACTCGAACATCACCCGAACAGGGTGATGTTCTGCAGAACCCGAACAGTGGCGAACACTGTTCGCCCAACACTAGCTTTCAGCAGTACCTATGATGATAGAGCTGATTGTTTGAATGCTTTTTTTATAAGACACCTGGCACTGCTCTGTTGATTAACAGACAAACAAGTTTCACTTTTCGATGAACATGCACGTTTGTAAGGTATACGCATGTGACGCAAATGTTGAGAGTTTGGTCAGTAGGGACCTAGAAGTAGGGCATCCCCATAGAGCCTGGTTAAAAGGAGGCCAATAAGCCTAGAGCAGAGAAAGTGTGTGAGCACGAGCAGTGAAACAAAGAAAAGAATCATGGGTACTGTCTGAACCAGAAGAAGGGATCTGCAGATCAAGCCTTTTCAGGGGGGGCTGTTAGAATTTAAGTACAATATGCTTGGATTCCTAGGCCTCAGTTACTTTAACTGAGTTTAGTTAAAACACTTGATTTGCACAGAGTCTCCATTTAAGGAGCAGTTCTAGAAGCACTGTGGAACAGGGTCCGGTGTCTCACCCAAGGCCAGATTGCTTATCTGTCCACGATGTACAGACTGCCAGGCATCTTTACTGTAAACATCAAGTGTTTTCATATTTCCTAAAGGTAAACAATAGCCAGGGAACATTTTCCCTCCTTTCTGGGTAATAAGGGGGGAAATGCCATATTTGGCTTGTCCCCTAGTAGCGGGTGCAGATAGGGTCATCCATCACATGCTATTATCAGCCAATTGCATGCGATGGGTACTAGATCATCCCTGCAGGCAGGGCCGGCCCTAGACTTTTTGCCGCCTGAGGCAAAAATGATTGCTGCCGCCGCCCCCCTCCCGTGGGGGGAACCGCCGCCGCCGAGCTGGAGGGGTAGCGGGCAGGGCGGGGGTATTGGGCCTAGCGGCGGGGAGGGGGGTCGGACCCTCGCCTGGGTCCCCCGTCCTCCGCTCCCCTCCAGCCTTAAATAGTTAAGAAGCCCAACTCGTAAGAGGCAGTGGGCGGGGAGGACTCACCTCTTCCTCGCTCGATCCAGCGTGCGCTCCACTGGCGTCCCTTCCTGCAGCGCCGTCCACTTACAATACAGTGGGCGGCGTTGCAGGAAGTGACGTCAGTGGAGCGCACGCTGGATCGAGGAAGAGGTGAGTCCTCCCCGCCCACTGCCTCTTACGAGTTGCGCTTCTTAACTATTTAAGGCTGGAGGGGAGCGGAGGACGGGGGACCCAGGCGAGGGAGGGGGGGGTCCGACCCCCCTCCCCGCCGCTAGGCCCAATACCCCCGTCCTGCCCGCTACCCCTCCAGCTGGGCGGCCGGCTCCCCGCACCCACCGATGGGCGGATGCCGCCCCTAGAAATTTGCCGCCTGAGGCAAAAGTTTCACCCCGCCTCATGAGCGGGCCGGCCCTGCCTGCAGGATGATGTCACATTTAACTCTTTAGAGGTTCAGGTTAGTATAAGAATAGTCAACATGGGCTCCCAAGAGCACTGCTCTCTACTTCTGCTGACTTCCTTCTTGTAACTTTCTGGAACTGTATGCTGTATATATGCCCAAGTGCAACTAGCATAGATGTAACAAAAGAGAACGCCTGGTCTATTCACTAGGGATAGATCAAGTCTGCATGGAACAGGTAACATGTAACGGAGGTAACATGTAACGGAGGTAACATGTAACGGAGATATAAGATTGCTGATGAACACATCTGTACATTTGTTTTACAAATAAACTCTTGAACCTTTGATGATGTCTAAGAAGTTCTATCTCCTATGCTGTTTGTTGTGATGAGTGTCAAGTTATCACACTTCCTGTGATATGGTGCAGAACAAAGGTGTAGTGTTGTTGCCAGTTGCCACTAGCAACCAACAAATATTTATGTACCCATTGTACTGCAATGCACCTTTTAACCACCCTAGCGTTCTGGACGAGCTGAGCTCGTCCAAGAAAAAGTTGCTGCTAGTGTTTAGGACGAGCTCAGCTCGTCCAGCGCTGTCCCCACTCACCGCTGTGCAGCACGTGATTTCAGCCGCCTCCTCTGTGCTGCTGCGGCTGCTGCGGGGCTCCCTCTCCCTCCTGCTGGGCTCTGATCGCTGTCCAAGGCTCCCCAGGCTCCCCCGATCCTCCGGTCCCCGCTCCCCTCTTCTCTCCGCAAGCCTACGGAGATCCGGCACCAGTCAGGGAAGATGGCGTAGCCCAGCCACTTCCTCTGACGTCGGCTCCTGCGCCCCCTAGTGTCCGTCGCGGCGACTGCATCATTGGATTACATAGGGAAACAAACTCTATGTAATCCAATCATGCTACTGTATTTCAAAAAGTTGTTTGCACAAACACAAACACCTGTCAGCTCTCAATAAAAGCCCTGAACAGTTACTGGCTCTCCCTCTTTCAGAGTCCTCAGCGTCCAGTGTTAGTCTGTTTTCAGCTATCATCTGTGATTTCTGTGCGATTTCTGTGCGATTACTGCTTTTTTCCAGCCTTAGCTTCGTTCATATTACTGTCAGATTGCGTATTGCTTTCCGTCTTTTTCAAGACGCTGTGATCCCTGTGCGTTTGCTTTTGCTGTTTTTTTTTTGTCGCTGCTCGTGACCCCGTACCCTGCTTGGGGTCATGGCCTCGTCCTCCCGGAGGCGTGTGCGTGACGAGGAGTTGTTGGATGTCCTCGAGGCAAGCGACAGCGAAGACGAGCTCCTAGAGGAATCGACAGACAGCGAGGTTCCCGGTAACCTGTCTTCGGAGACGGAGACCAGTGATGAGGAAGCCGAGGAGCCAGTGACGGTCGCACGCACCTGGTGTGAGCTGGGGAGCCCCACTCAAGCTCTGCCACCCAGGTTCCCCTTCACAGGGGCACCCGGGCAGAAGATCGCGTGCGACGAGAGTCCGCTGTCCTTTCTGGAGCTCTTCCTGACTGATGACGTCATCCGCAAGATCGTTGAGGAGACGAATCGCTATGCAGCGCAACATCAGCAGGGATCTTCTCTCCCCAGGTTCTCGCGGAGCAGGAAGTGGGAACCTGTGACCACCAACGACATCTGGGTGTTCCTGGGGCTCGTCATCCTCCAGGGAGTTGTTGGTAAGCCGCTGCAGAAGTGGTACTGGACCACTAATAAGATCCTCAGTACGCCCTTCTTTGGATCTGTTATGTCCGAGCCACGGTATACCCTCATCATGAAGTATTTGCACTTCGGAAACAACGAGGAGTTTGATGAGGCCACCCATCCCGCACCCAAGCTGAAAAAAATTTGGGACATATACCAGATGATTGTTGCGAACTTCAAGGCTGTGTATGTTCCAGATCGCGACATCACGGTTGACGAAAGCCTCATGGCATATAAGGGGAGACTGAGCTGGGTGCAATTTATTGCCTCAAAAAGGGCACGCTTTGGGGTGAAGTCGTATATGCTCTGTGAGGCCAACTCCGGGTACATCTGGAACTCTGTAATTTACACGGGCAAAGGCACCAAATTTGCCCCTCAGTTCAGCCAGTTTGGGTGTGCCACCTCCTCTGTCCTAACCCTAATTGAGCCATTGCTGGATCAGGGGTACTGCCTGACGACAGACAATTTCTACAGCTCCCCTGAACTTTTTGATTACCTGGTCCAGCATAAAACCGATGCCTATGGTACCTTGAGGGCTAACCGTCGGAATCTGCCGCCGGCCTTTTCTGCCAGGAAGCTGAAAAAGGGGGAGGTCGTTGCCTGGCAGAAAGGCAAAATGATGGCTCTAAGGTGGAAGGACAAACGTGATGTCTGTGTCCTCAGCACTATTCATAATGCCGAGACTGTCCGCACCACCAACAGGAGTAAACAGGAGGTGGATAAACCCAAAGCCATACTGGATTACAATAACACTATGGGGGGTGTGGACAGGGCTGATGGAGCCATGACTTTCTATCCGGCTGTCCGCAAGCAGCAGCGGAAATATTATAAAAAAAATTTCCGCCACTTACTTGAGCAGTGTTTGTGGAATGGCTATGTGCTCTACAAGAAAAGCTGTGTAAGGCCTGTACCCCACCATGACTTTGTCTGGCAGCTGACGGAAGCAATCTGCACGAAGTACCCCCCACCAGAGTCAACATCTAGACCGGGGCGCAGGGCATCATATGTCGTGAATCCGGCACGGCTTTCAGGGAGACACTTTGTGGAGTACTTGCCACCGACCCCACAGAAAGCAAACCCTACAAGAAGGTGCGTTGTTTGCTGCAATAAGAAGGACAAGGATGGCAAAAAGATGCGGAAGGAGACCCGCACTTACTGCCCAGATTGTGACGTGCCACTTTGCGCATTACCATGCTTCAAGATCTACCACACTAAAGAAGTGTTCTAAGGTACACTTGAACCCTGTATAATTTTGTTTCTGCCTTCATTTATTTATTTCTGCATTGATTTATTTATTTCTGCATTTTCTTTATATTTCTGCATTGAGGAAAAATGCAAGGTATTTCAGTTAGTTATTAATACATTTTATTTTATTTTTGACAAGAATTAGTGTTTGACACTTTTATTATACTCAGAATGTATACTAAACTCTTGCTTGGCTCATTTTGGTAAGTTACAGGAAAAAAGGTGCTGAAAATTAAATGTACCGCTTTTTGCACAGAAATCCTTGGGAATCAGAACGCCGAGGTGGTTAACAAGACTTTGGATCGTGCGTTGGTTCTAGGAGTGTGACATTCCAGAGCAGATTTAATCTGCCGTTCACATCACACCAGCACACTTGACCCTTCATACCTTTCACCAATATTGTGCCATGAAATTTGTTCCACCTGGCACTAGTGATCTTTTCCTCCTTCCCTGTTTGGTCCATTTGGGCCAATCAGAGGAAAGTGCAAAAGGATCAGTACCTTTTTCCCTAAACATTAACATTAACTGGCTGAGATTCCAACCGTGGACACAGTGCTGCTAGAAGAAAGTGCTAGCCACTAGGCCACCGTGCTGCCCGCATGTCTACGCATGTTGGATTAGTGTGGCTCTGTAAAATTATCATGCTAGAACATCATTGAATTCCAGGAGTTCTGGAGGTGTGTTGAGCTTGCAGGGACAACAATGGGACTATTTTCACATTCAGCAGTCATGCACTGTGGGAGACTTCATATGCTTACTCCAACCTGAATAATCGCAAATACTATTATTTTACATTTACAAATACTACACAAAAGTATTCGAAAAATAGAGCCATAGTTAAAGAAATGGATCACATTATTATAAAATAGGTAATTGGTAGTATTAGGAGGAATGTTCACTTTTTGGACCCATAATAGTACACAGAACTATTAAGGATGCCCATGAGGGGCATTAACAAGTAACCCTGTTATTTACATTGTCCATTAAAGTATCAAGGTAATTGCCCTGTATGATACTAATGAACTATCTGAACTGTGTTACTAGTCTCAGTGGGGTCCTAGCAGGTTGTTATTCTCTCTACTTCAGTTTGCATGCCTTGCACGTTAAGACCTGGGGGTAACCGAAGTCAGGAGACACATTTAGTGCCCTGTTCAAGTGGGGGTTTGTCTATAGGTGAAGACGGGGGCCGAGCTCAGAGCTACAGCACTAGATTGGGGCATAAACCTGTCAATCCTTACAATCTTTTTGCATGTCTCCACAGGTATATTTGCCCATTCATCTTTAGCAATGTGTTCCAAATCTTTCAGGTTGGAGGGTCTTCTTGCCATCACCCTGATCTTTAGTTCCCTCCACAGATTCTCAATTGGATTTAAGTCAGGACTCTGGCTGGGCCACTCCAAAAACGTTAATGTTGTTTGCTAACCATTTGTTCACCATGTTTGCTGTGTGTTTTGATTAATTGTCATGCTGAAATGTCCACTGGTGCCCAAGGCAAAGTTTCTCTGCAGGCTGCTTGATTTTGTCGTTGAGAATCCTAATGTAGTACTCTTTTGGCATGGTGCCATTTACTGTGGTTAGGTTCCCTGATCCATTGGTCGAAAAACACCCCCAAGGCATTAGGTTACCACCACTATGTTTGACAGTGAGGATGGTGTTCTTTGGGTTGAAGGCTTTCCTTTCACATGGGACAAAGTGCATAATGTACTTCGCCAAATCTCTGCGCAATTTGCACATTGTCTGATGGGAGAGGTTTGTCCTCGGAAGATAAAAGTTTAACAAAAAAATAGTTAAGCAAAGAAGTTTTAAAATGATTTATTCATCCACGTCGATTGATGTGAGTGGAAAAATCAGGTTTGCCATGGAATACGAGCTGAAGTGGGCTTGGATGTTGGTCAGAGCTCCTATGTCCTGGCAAACGCCTTTCCACTCTTTTTTTTTTTACACATTTTTTGGCAGAGCTTTTTTTCATCCACATTGATTGATGCGAATGAATTAATCTGTGCTGTCCGTTTCTTCTTTCAGTCCAGAGGCTGAATGAAAAAAAAATGCATTACCTGTATGCCCAATATAAGGAGTATAGCAGAAACTCCTAATGCTGGCCAAACATGTAATGATTGTGGAGACAGTAAAATTCCAGGACAGTACAAACACCCCACAAATTACCCCATTTTGGAAAGAAGACACCCCAAGGTATTTGTTGAGAGGCATATTGAGTCCAAGAAAGACTTAATGTTTTGTCACAAGTTATCGCAATTAACACACTGGGGAAGAAAATTCTGCTAACTTGTGACAAAAAAAAAAATCTCCCACTGACTCACCATGCCCCTGGGTCAATACCTTGGGGTGTCTACTTTCCCAAATAGGGTCACTTGTGGGGTCTGTTTACTGTCCTGGCATTTGGGATGGGGGTGCTAAATTATGAGCACCCCTGTAAAGCCTAAAGGTGCTCATTGGACTTTGGCCCCATTTATGCAACTAGGCTGCAAAAAAGTGTCACACCTGTGGTATCCCCGTATTCTGCAGAAGTAGAGCAATGTGTTTTGGCATGTATTTTCACACATACCCATCCTGTGTGTGAGAAATATCTCTGTAAATGACAACTTTTTTTTAATTAAAATCAGTAACATACATCACAAATACACACTATTGAAACCTCTGAAAAATAATTCAAAACTCTATTCTGTAATGGCAATCCCTTAAAATCTCCTATGAGGCCAAAGTTGTGCATTTCTAAAAAAAAAAAAAAAAAGTCTAATCCAACTGTGACAATCCAGCCCAGCGATCCCGTCTAAAAGACGTTAAAAGGGTTGCTGGATCGTCAGAAGGTAGTAATGTGATAGAGCGTGCCAATCCTGTCTAATCTGCTCCCGTTAGCATTCAGGGAATAGTTGCACCTGATAGCAGGAAGTACGATGAGCAGACTGACAATAAAGATTGGTCGCACTACTGCCGACAAAATGTAATGTGACAACCTCTCACCAATCCTGTATTACTAGGCCAAGGTTGCAATGAAGGTCTCATGCACTAGAGACTTCTGGAGGCAGATTCACTATGTGCAAAGTAAATGGTTAAGATTGGTTGGAGGTGTCCATACATGTACAATCCCGATTGTATGTACAATCGGTAAACTAAAAATATTGATTTCATGCTGGAAATCAGGTAATTTATCTGCCACCACTCTCCGATTTGATAGGGCGAAGAGACCCCAACGCTATTATAATATGGCAGCCAGCCCAATCACGTCCGACATGCTTCAGTCACCTATAAGGGAATAGTCACTTCCGACGGCTTGAAGACTGTGAGCAGTGTGACTTTAAAGAAAGGTTACTGGGTCCATAGATGATGCAGTCTCGATTGTATGTACAATCGGTAAACTAAAATTATCGATTCCGCACAGGAAATAATGCACTAGCTAATCCTAGAAGGAAGAAATGGTTATTTATAACCTAGCTAGCAAATCAACAATTTATAAGAAAATAATAAAACAATGTGGTAGAATGACTCTGATTCTTCGGAGGGCAGGTTCATTGTAGCAGCAATCAGATGACCAGAACAGGCACAAGACTGAACGATAAAATCCCTGTTTTTATTCTAAACTACATATACACAGTCTAATTTAACCCACAGATAAATATACCTGTCCGGCAGAACATATTGGTTTGATAGAAAGAGAGTAGAGATGAAAGAGAAACAGAATGTCTCAAAATACAGTTCAAATACCGTTATTGGTAGTCCATGCGGCAATCACAAGTCTTTGGCAGAAAGTCCAAGATGGTGATTGCCATGCGGCCAGAGGGCGTTTGTAGGAAATAATCCAAGTGATTTTGCCAGTGTCCAGCTTGTTGTCGGGATGTTATTCGACAAAGATTTTAGATGAAGGGCTTTGGACCCAGAGCTTTCTGCGCTCTGTCAAGTTATACCCCTCACTTCAGCAACGAGGGGTCAGGGCGGCGATCACACACCTCTTGGAACCTGAGATGAGCTAGCCCCTTCTCCTGGAGTTAGAAAATGTACCTAAATCATGATAGGTGGGCCATCTCTGAAACCGTAAAGGTTATGTTAAATCTAATAACATTTTCAGGTTGGTCAGAATTTATCAAAAACAATGATATACAATTTGAGGAGTCTGGAGTGAACTGTGACCCCAAAATGCATGTCTCTGCTTTGGCAGGGCTTACCGTGAATTCAGAAAATCGTGTGGTTTGTTCTGAATTTCATAATAAGCGGGTTCTAAAGGCCGATGCCCGTTTGGAAAGTCATATTTACGGCCAAAGATTGATTTCATATGAGGTCACGAGAAGGTTTCCTAGGGCAGTGAAAAGGCCAGCTGTTTCTCTACGAAGCTTCTTGCAGGATGCTAGCAGGACCCCCTGGTGGTTGGCGCTTTTCATGTAGGACACTTCGGTGTCTCACAGGCTCAGGAAGAGCAGTTTAGGTGTGAGATTTTCCCCCTGCATTATTATTAATATTATTATTTATTTATATAGCGCCAACATATTCCGCAGCGCTTTACAAAGCACAATAAGACAAGGGGAACATAGATATACTAACAAAATGTACAACAGAGTTCCAAGCAGCACAAATATTGTGACAAAACCAGTAAACATTAGGAGGAGGACCCTGCCCTTGCGAGCTTACAATCTAATGGGTAGTGGGGGACACACTAAGTAAGGGGGTGGAGGATGGAGGAGGCAGTGACCTTTTGCCTCTGCATGGTTGGTTGTCCTGGCGCCAAGCAATATTTCCAGATCCTTGCTTTGGGAAAGGAAGTCATGTGGTCTACCTAGGGATGACAGGAGTATCTGACTTGCCCAAGGGTAATTAGCATGAAGTTGCTACATTTGACCAGGGAGAGGAACTGTGTTAACCCCTGGTTCCCCTGATCTTTTTTAAACGAAGCCTTTTTCCTATCTGCTGTCACTTTTTAATAGCGACTACAAGGCTCTAACTACTTTAGTTGGACAAATAAACGTTTATTCGTCACACCAACGTATTTCATTTGCATATGAATTACTATTTCACAATATAAGCTATGGAGCCACCTTCCCAACGCCTATCGACGTTAGGTGGTGGGGAAGGGGTTAAACATATTTTACACAGAGGCGTTTTTCAAGCATAAATGCCAACAGTCACATATAGTTTCATGATTTTTCAAATAAAGTTCTTTAGAAGGCATGATGTGTGTGCCTAAAATTGTGTGTCGGAGATGCCTGAAAATTGTCGTATTTATCTGCCTTAATATTTTAAATTGCAGCCACAGGAGAGAGCAGAGAAAGGAGGCCAGAAAAAGTGAGCAATTATCTACTTAATAAATATTTGACTTTCAGATTCTATATGAGACAGAGGACAGAAAAGATGGGCAATTACCTGCCAAATAAATATCTAAATTTCAGCCTCTGTATGAGACAGAGGCCTGGAGTAAACGGCATGTGCTGGGGTGATAAAATGTTTTTGATTGGGTAAAGCCAATCGAAGCAGGACCAAATGAGATACTGTGTGCAGTGCTGGTGCAAAATAGCTGTGCCTATGGCCAAGGCGAACATGAGGCCTGAAGTAACTGGCATGTACCAGGGTAATAACGCATAATGATCATATTACACATCCGTGGTGTATCTCGCTAATATCCGTGCCTCGTTCATTTTTATAAATGCCAAGTAATCAACACTGCTGTGTGGAAAGTGACTTTGCTTGTCTGTCTTGATCCCTCCAGCTGCACTGAATGTCCTTTCTCACAGGACATTTGAGGCAGCACAAGCCAAAAGCTCCATGGCAAATTATACCAGCTCTGGCCACAGGTCACGCCTGGAAACCCAAAAGTCCAAAGAAGAACCTCAAATCAGTAGTGATGGCTAATCATGATTTTATGCTTGCGAACGTGTCTGCAAACGTTCCCGCGAACCAATCATTTGCGGTGAGTCCCATTGACTCTAATGGCAGGGTGAGTTTGTGGAACTTTCATGGCATGTCTGCAGCCACAATTTCTTTACAAAAGGTATACAAACTATATCCAAACCCAGACAGTGGCACGGCAGAGGTGGATCAAGGGAAAAATATTCTGCAAAAATTACATATTTTGTGCAGAGGCTTTTTTTTGTACGTAAATGCCAAAAATCCCATGTAATTTCTAGATCTTTTTTTTTATAAAGGTCTTTAGTATGTCCGCTGCATTTTCCTGCCTCAACATTTGAAAAAGCAGCTACACTAGATGAGGCCAGAAAAATTGAGCATGACAAATAAATATTTGACTTTCAGCCTCTGTTTGACACAGAGGCCAGAAGTAAGTGGTCTGCACCAGGGCAGTAATAACAAAGGGGTGTATGGTGTCCAGAGAAGTCCAAGGACTTTCTATTTCTAATGGATACAAGAGAAAAAAAACACAGAGACGCCAGGAGCCCCTTATGGCATAATATGTGAGAATGATATCTTAAAATAGTAGAGCGCAGTGATGCTCGGATGGAGGTCGTGATCACGACGTGCCGTGATTCCACGACCATTTTTCAGCTATCCGCCACGGGTATTCATCGCCGTGGATCAATTTTCATTAACTAAAATCCGCTTTGACCGACCGTGAGTGAACACATTCACGCTTGTGAAAACGGCGCAGAACTCGTGGTTAGTTCGTGAATAGGGGAAGTAGGAGGAAGTGACTTCCCTGGCCCAATCGGAGGCCCTAAGCCAGGCCCTAGCAACCAATCACAGGAGGAGAGGCTGTGCCCTCCCCTCCTGCATATAAAGCGGTGGCCATGATGGAAAAGCTCCGTCCTTGCTAGACTCTGGTACTGAGAGGATCATCTCCAGGCCATTGTTCCTTCAGCAAGCACGTTTTCTGTGTCAAAACCCAGCAGTTTTACTGCTAATAGTGCTCTTATATTGTACTTGTCAGTTGTATTTAGTTAGCTAGCCAGTGAGTCATTGCTGTAGTCAGTGTAGTCAGAGTGTACTGTTGATTAGTGTGCTTAGTGCAGGCAGGCAGGTTCAGAGTGCTCACTTGTATTCAGCTAGCCAGTCATACACTTCAGGTACTACTTACAGACAGTCACACTGCCACTGCCAGTGCTGGTCATTCATTAAGTTTTGTGAGTGACATTGTGTATTGTGCTCACTGCTCACTGGTATTATTCATCTCATTTGGCAGTGACACCCTTCAGTTAGGTTGTACTCTGCTCACTGCTCACTGGTATTATTCATCTCATTACCCAGTGATACACTTCACTTAGGTTGTACTGTGCTCACTGGTATTAAGCATCTCATTACCCAGTGATACCCTTCACTTAGGTTGTACTGTGCTCACTGCTCACTGGTATTAAGCATCGCATTACCCAGTGATACCCTTCACTTAGGTTGTACTGTGCTCACTGCTCACTGGTATTAATCATCTCATTAAACAGTGATACCCTTCACTTAGGTTGTACTGTGCTCACTGCTCACTGGTATTAATCATCTCATTTGGCAGTGATACCCTTCACTTAGGTTGTACCGTGCTCACTGCTCACTGGTATTAATCATCTCATTACCCAGTGATACCCTTCACTTAGGTTGTACTGTGCTCACTGGTATTATTCATCTCATTACTGTAACGATTTGTGTCAGCAAATAACAGAATTCTGATTTGAAAAAATTCTGAACTGAAGATAATGCCTCATGACCAGTAGGAAAACTGTAGGCCCCTGTCTGTGAATCCCCTGATAAAAGTGTTTTAATGATGGTTACCCTCTGACTCTCAGTCCCTGATGAAACAGGTCTCATCTCAAAGTAAGAGAGGCAACGGTTCCTGAAATTCTGAAAATCAGATGTGTGCCCTGAAAATTTTCCTGGCATAGGCATTCTAGGCTCTATAACTGGAGGGGACTGCACTGGTCCAGTTGCAGTCTGGAGGATGCGAACCACCCCAGACAGCTGGATGATCTGAGTTTGTTAGCTACTGACAGTTAAATTATCCACCGCTGTGGTCAAGGCCCCAACCTGGTTACACAGTGCGTCCATAGACATTTTGGTCTGCTGTTCTGTAACGATTTGTGTCAGCAAATAACAGAATTCTGATTATTAGGTGATCTGCAGTATCACCTATAATGCAGATATATACCTGATTATATGGCGAACTGCAGAATCACCTATAATACTGGTACATAGGAAGCTGATGTGACAACAATAAGCAATGAGTGATTGGTGCAACAGTAGTACTGAAAGGTTTGGCAATACCTCACCAGAGGAGCTGGTGGGTACTAACAGTTCAGTGCCTCTCACCAGAGTCAAGGGCCCTCTGGTGAGAGTAGAGTGGTCAGACAGATCGGGTTCGGCAACAGACAGACAGATGCAGTACAAAATCGGGAGGCAGAGGTAGAAAGGTATAAGCAAGCAGAGTCAGCAACAAGATCAGATGGGCAGAGGTACAGAGTCACTGAGCAGAAGAGTAGTCAGAACGAGCCATGCACAAATAATAACACAGTAATGTTAGATTCTTAAAGAGACACTGAAGCGAAAAAAAATTATGATATTATGTGTAGTACAGCTAAGAAATAAAACATTAAGATCAGATACATCAGTCTAATTGTTTCCAGCACAGGCAGAGTTAAGAAACTCCAGTTGTTATCTCTATACAAAAAAGCCATTAAACTCTACGACTTTCAAAGTCGTGGAGAGGGCTGTTTTCTGACTTTTATTATCTCAAGTGTTAGTTAACTATTTACTTTTTCTCTGCCAGAGGAGAGGTCATTAGTTCACAGACTGCTCTGAAAGAATCATTTTGAATGCTGAGTGTTGTGTAATCTGCACATATTAGAGAATGTTGCAATGTTAGAAAAAACACTATATACCTGAAAATGAAAATAAGAGAATATTTTCTTTGCTGCTAATCTTCTAGTAATTATTCATAGTACACAACCAATTCATTATATCATATTTTTTTTTCACTTCAGTGTCTCTTTAAGGCTATCAAACAATTCCTATCTTGTGTGAAATCCCCGGTTTCCTCCCGGATCAAAGCACACCGGAACTATCTAAGGGTCGGAGTGCTAACACAGAGTATTCGCAACAGCAGACAAGTTGCGAGTGATTCAGCTAGGCTTTTGAAGCAGAGGAGACCTTTCAGGCACGCCCCCTCCTATCAACCAATGAGGAGCGGCGAGCGTCTCCTCTGACGTCAGCTGACTGGCCGGTCAGCTGTCGCGCCTCCTCCCCGCATAAAGGTCCTGTCTGTGCGTGCGCGCACGCAACAAAGCAACCCTATGTGCAACTGACAGACCCGCCCTCGGCGTGCTAGACGCCTGAGGCACGGACACATTGCTAGACAGGGAGCTGGAGGCAGCTGCGGTGGTAGCGCTGTTCACCGCGGCTGCCTCTCCAACATTTGTTACAGTACCCCCCCCTTGAGGCGTGGACTCCGGACACGTCCTGCATGGCTTCTCAGGATGCAACTCATTAAACTTTTTCCTAAGTTCCTCAGCATGCATGCGATGACCCGGCACCCAAGATCTCTCCTCAGGCCCATATCCCTTCCAATGCACAAGGTACTTTACCGAGTTACGCACCCGCCGGGAATCCAAAATCTGCTCAATCTCATACTCAGGTTCCTCATCAATCATCTCGGGGGAGAGGAATCCACATGCACATGCTTCAACAAAGACACATGGAATGACTTAACACCTCTCATACTGGGTGGTAGAGAAATGACATAAGTGACATTATTAATCTTTTTGGACACAGGGTATGGGCCCATAAATCTGGGACCCAATTTTGCTGATGGCTGTTTCCACGCTAGATGTCGGGTAGAGAACCACACCATGTCTCCGGGCACAAAGTCCCACTCTACGGATCGCCTTCTATCAGCCTGCTTCTTCTAGGTCTGGAAAGCCTTTTCCAGGTTCCTTTTGACCATGGTCCAAGTCTCCTTAAAAGATTCCTGCCACTCTTCCGGAGCAGGGAAAGGAGAAGACACCACTGGCAATGGAGAAAATTGGGGAGATCTCCCTGTCACCACCTGAAAGAGAGAAATGCCTGAAGAGGAACTTTTCAGGTTGTTATGCGCAAATTCTGCGAATGGCAAAAACTTTGCCCATTCTAACTGCGCGTCAGCCACATAGCATCTAAGGAACTGCTCTAGAGACTGATTAACCCTCTCAGTTTGCCCATTGGTCTGTGGGTGGTAGCGGAAAATTAGTAGTGGTAGAGGAAAATTCCAAGATGATGACAAAAGGCTCTCCAGAATTTGGACACAAACTGGACTCCCCTATCTGACACCACATTTTCAGGTATGCTATGTAAGCGGAAAATGTGTTGAATGAAGAGAACCGCCAGTTCCTAGGCAGAGGGGAGTCCGTCCAGTAGAATAAAGTGAGCCATTTTGCTGAACCTGTTGACTGTTTTCCCCTCGGACCTGAGGAGTTCGCCCACAAAATCCATGGACAAATGGGTCCATAGATCCTCAGGGACTGGCAAAGACTGAAGGGTGCCCACAGGGGCCTGTCTGGATGACTTATTCCTGGCACAAACTGTACAGTTTCTGACAAACTCCTTACAATCTATGACCAGAGATGGCCACCATACACACCTCGACAGTAAATCCTGCGTTCTGGCCACCCCAGAGTGCCCTGCATTTTTATGTGCATGAAACAATTGTAAAATTTGCAGCCGTAAATGAAGTGGCACAAATAGAACTCTGTCAGGTTTCCCCTCGGGAACATCCTGTTGATAAGGCCCCAAAGTACGTGACCAATCTTCCCAGGTCTTGGTGGCTGCCACGACAACCTTTTCGGGCAGTACGTTCTCGTGAGTTGGTGGCTGTACTGTCTCGGGCTCAAAACATCTAGACAGGGCATCTGCCTTGACATTTTTACTCCCTGGCTTATAGGTAATAATAAATCTGAATCTTGAAAAGAATAATTACCAGCGGGCCTGTCGAGGACTTAGTTTTTGTGGTCAGTATAGACTGTAACCATATGTTCTGCCCCTTTGAGCCAATGACGCCATTCCTCAAACGCGAGTTTAATGGCTAACAGCTCTCGGTTACCGATATCGTAATTTCTCTCTGCGGGAGAATTTACGTGAGAAGAAAGCACATGTATGCAATTTGCCCTGAACACCCGAGTGTTGAGACAGCACAGCCCCGACCCCAATCTCTGATATGTCCACCTCCACTATAAAGGGACAAGTGACATCAACATTTCGCAAAACGGGGGAGGAGCAAAACAAGTTCTTCAGGGATGAAAAAGCAGAATGTGCTTCGGTTGACCAATTATAAGTATCAGCTCCTTTTTTAGTGAGGTTAGTGAGAGGTGACACTACAGAAGAAAATCCCTTGATACATTTTCTGTAATAATTGGCAAAGCCAAGAAATCTTTGGAGTGCCTTCAGCCCCATAGGCTGTGGCCACTCCAAAACGGCAGCTACTTTTTTGGGGTCTATGGAGAGTCCTGAGGTTGAAATGAAATGATATACCCCAAGCAGGGGTGTAGCTAGAAATCACTGGGCCCCATAGCAAATTTTTTTTCATGGGCCCCCCTCACCCCCCGGGTAATTTCCCCCTCCCACAACACAAACACGCACACATTACAGGAAATATTACGAGAATATTGTTGTGGCCAGTTACTTACCTGGGGCTTTTTCCTGCCCCCTGAAGTCCTCCTGGTCCCACACTGTCATTCTGCTCTGCTCTATTCCCCCATTGTCCCCCTCCAACTGCCGCATGCCTGGCCCCCTTGGCCATGGGCATTCTGCTTTTACACATGTAAAAAATTGCAACTGCACATGCTCAGAACGGTCCCGGCAACAAGAGGTGGATTAAAGAGGTGTGTGGCCACGTAGATGGCGACTGGCTGAGTCACCCATCTTTCAGAGCTGGACAACGGAGGAACGGAGTAGCGTGGAACGATGGCGAGGGAGCAGGATGACTTCAAGGGCTGAAAGAAGCATCAGGTAAGTAAGTGGACACATTAATATTTCCTTCAAGCAATAGTGCAAAGGGAACTGAAGTGAGAGGTACAGTGGTGTGAAAAACTATTTGCCCCCTTCCTGATTTCTTATTCTTTTGCATGTTTGTCACGCTTAAATGTTTCTGCTCATCAAAAACCGTTAACTATTAGTCAAAGATAACATAATTGAACACAAAATGCAGTTCTAAATGATGGTTTTTATTATTTAGTGAGAAAAATAACTCAAAACCTACATGGCCCTGTGTGAAAAAGAAATTGCCCCCTGAACCTAATAACTGGTTGGGCCACCCTTAGCAGCAATAACTGCAATCAAGCGTTTGCGATAACTTGCAACAAGTCTTTTACAGCGCTCTGGAGGAATTTTGGCCCACTCATCTTTGCAGAATTGTTGTAATTCAGCTTTATTTGAGGGTTTTCTAGCATGAACCGCCTTTTTAAGGTCATGCCACAACATCTCAATAGGATTCAGGTCAGGACTTTGACTAGGCCACTCCAAAGTCTTCATTTTGTTTTTCTTCAGCCATTCAGAGGTGGATTTGCTGGTGTGTTTTGGGTCATTGTCCTGCTGCAGCACCCAAGATCGCTTCAGCTTGAGTTGACAAACAGATAGCCGGACATTCTCCTTCAGGATTTTTTGGTAGACAGTAGAATTCATGGTTCCATCTATCACAGCAAGCCTTCCAGGTCCTGAAGCAGCAAAACAACCCCAGACCATCACACTACCACCACCATATTTTACTGTTGGTATGATGTTCTTTTGCTGAAATGCTGTGTTACTTCTACGCCAGATGTAACGGGACACACACCTTCCAAAAAGTTCAACTTTTGTCTCGTCGGTCCACAAGGTATTTTCCCCAAAGTCTTGCCAATCATTGAGATGTTTTTTTAGCAAAATTGAGACGAGCCTTAATGTTGTTTTTGCTTAAAAGTGGTTTGCGCCTTGGATATCTGCCATGCAGACCGTTTTTGCCCAGTCTCTTTCTTATGGTGGAGTCATGAACAATGACCTTAATTGAGGCAAGTGAGGCCTGCAGTTCTTTAGATTTTGTCCTGGGGTCTTTTGTGGCCTCTCGGATGAGTTTTCTCTGCGCTCTTGGGGTAATTTTGGTCAGCCAGCCACTCCTGGGAAGGTTCATCACTGTTCCATGTTTTTGCCATTTGTGGATAATGGCTCTCACTGTGGTTCGCTGGAGTCCCAAAGCTTTAGAAATGGCTTTATAACCTTTACCAGACTGATAGATCTCAATTACAGTACTTTGTTCTCATTTGTTCCTGAATTTCTTTGGATCTTGGCATGATGTCTAGCTTTTGAGGTGCTTTTGGTCTACTTCTCTGTGTCAGATAGCTCCTATTTAAGTGATTTCTTGATTGAAACAGGTGTGGCAGTAATCAGGCCTGGGGGTGACTACAGAAATTGAACTCAGGTGTGATAAACCACAGTTAAGTTATTTTTTAACAAGGGGGGCAATCACTTTTTCACACAAGGCCATGTAGATTTGGAGTTTTTTTTCTCACTAAATAATAAAAACCATCATTTAAAACTGCATTTTGTGTTCAATTATGTTATCTTTAACTAATGGTTAACGGTTTTTGATGAGCAGAAACATTTAAGTGTGACAAACATGCAAAAGAATAAGAAATCAGGAAGGGGGCAAATAGTTTTTCACACCACTGTATATGGTGGCTGCCATATTTATCTCCTTTTAAACAATACTAGTTGCCTGGCAGCCCTGCTGATCTATTTGGCTGCAGTGGTGAACTGAATTACACCAGAAACAAGCATGCAGCTAATCATCTCAGATCTGACAATATTGTCAGAAACCCCTGACCTGCTGCATGCTTGTTCAGGGGCTATGTCTAAAAGTATTAGAGGCAGAGGATCAGCAGGGCTGCCAGGCAACTGGTATTGCTTAAAGGTAAATAAACATGGCATCCTCCACATCTGTCTCACTTCAGTTGCCCTTGAAGTGAATAAAAAAAACCAGATACTTACCTATGGTGAGGGAAGGCTCTGGGATCTATATAGAGCCTCCACGTTCCTTTTACAGTCCCCTCGTTCTAGCGCTGTAACCCCCGTTTGAGGCCATGGAAGTATTCAGTAGCCCGGGTGCTCCCGAAGATGGATGGCTCTGTACTGCGCATGCATGAGCACGCTCTCCTGCGCACAAGTGCAGTACAGAGCCATCCGTCTTCAGGAGCACTCAGGCTCCCGAAGACTTCCATGGCCTTAAATAGGGTTACAGCGCTGGAACGAGGGGACTGTAAGAGGAACGGGGAGGCTCTATAGGTCCCAGAGCCTCCCCTCTCCATAGGAAAGTATCCTTTTTTAATTTTAAAATTGACTTCCGTCTTGCAACATTACATTATGCACACACGCACACGCACACACACCCCTTCTCCTCACACAGTAATTTACACTCTTCCCTCCTCTACACACACACACAGCAAGATAAAAACACAAAGTAGGTTACAAAACACACACACACCAAGTTACAGAACGCTCACGCACGCACGCACGCACTCACACTCACACACACACACACACACACACACACACACACACACACACACACACACACACACACACACACGGCATAATTCACAAAGCGGTGCTAACTGTTAGCACGCCTGTGAAAACCCCCTTAGCACGTCTAAACGAGCTTTTCGCGCATAAAACTTTATGCGCGTAAAACTTTACGCACGCACTGCAGGGCGCTTCGCGCGAAGTGCCCATTAAAGCCTATGGGACTTAGCGCGCATAAAACTTTGTGCGCGTAAAACTTTGCGTGCGCAAAGTTAGCGCGCGATCTGATTGAGAAATCCGGTGCTAACCTACTTAGCCCCTTGGTTAGCACGTCTAAAAACTTTAGACGTGCTAAGTAGGTTAGCACCGCTTTGTGAATCAAGCCCAAAGTAGCTTGATTCACACACACACACACAAAGTTACAGAACGCACACACACACACACACACACACACACACACACACACACACACACACACGTGCAGCTAAGGTTTTTGTGGCCCCAAGCGGACTGCAGGAAGTGGCCCTCTTCATGCGCCGTGGCAAAAAATGGACGTGGCTATTCTGCAAGAAAGTGGGCGTGCCATGACATGTGGGTCGAGTGGTAATGGGGGATTGGGGGAGTTAGCACGTCAAAAAATTGGCGTGGGGCCGCGCTGAAAAATGGGTGTGGCCATGACATTGTATGGGTGGAGCGTTATCGTCCGTAACCCCAAAGCAGCAAATGTAGCCAACTATGACCATTAAATAATAAATGCAGCAACAGTTACCCGAGACACCAGAAAATAAACGCAACCCGGCCCACATTTCAGCAGAAAACAAATGCAATTCGGGCGACATTTCAGCAGAAAACAAACGCAATTTGAGCCACATTTCAGCAGAAAACAAATGCAATTCAGGCGACATTTCATCAGATAATAAACGCAGTTTGGCCCACATTTCAGCAGATAATAAATGCAATTTGGCCCACATTTCAGCAGATAATAAACACAATTTGGCCCACATTTCAGCCGATAATAAACGCAGTTTGGGCCACATTTCATCAGATAATAAACACAGTTTGGGCCACATTTCGTCACATAATAAACGCAGTTCAGGCGACATTTCATTAGATAATAAGCGCAGTTCAGGCGACATTTCATCAGATAATAAACGCAGTTTGGGCCGCCACATTTCAGCAGATAATAAATGCAGTTCGGGCGACATTTCATCAGATAATAAACGCAGTTTGGGCCACATTTCTTCAGATAATAAACGCAGTTCGGGCCACATTTCATCAGATAATAAACGCAGTTCAGGCGACATTTCATCAGATAATAAATGCAGTTCGGGCCACATTTCATCAGATAATAAATGCAGTTCGGGCCACATTTCATCAGATAATTAACGCAGTTTGGGCCACATTTCATCAGATAATAAACGCAGTTTGGGCCACATTTCATCAGATAATAAACGCAGTTTGGGCCACATGTCTTCAGATAATAAACGCAGTTTGGGCCACATTTCATCAGATAATAAACGCAGTTTGGGCCACATTTCATCAGATAATAAACGCATTTTGGGCCACATTTGATCAGATAATAAACGCATTTTGGGCCACATTTCATCAAATAATTAATGCAGTTTGGGCCACATTTCAGCAAAAAAAAAAAAAAGAATGTACTCACCTGACAGAAGTCTTCTCTTCCGGCCGGCTTCTGGCGCGCAGCTCCCCCGGAGATCTTCCTCCTCCTGCAGTCTTCCGGGGACCCACGCTGGCAGTCAGGCAGAGCAGGGCTACGGGAAGATGGCGCCCGAAGCCCTGTACTGGAGACACAAATAGTCTCCAAAGCAGGGCTTCGGCGGCAGCCATCTTCCCGTAGCCCTGCTCTGTGGACTGGCTGGCGCGGCGTCAGTGCGGGGCTTGCGGGCAACAGTGTGACATCACAATGACGTCAAGGAGCCTCTGAGGCCCCTAAAAACGTGAGGCCCCTGGCGGCACCCCTGCCTGCACACACATACACACACACACACCATACATACACACACAACATGCATACACACACACACACACACATACATACACACACACACCTAACATACACACACACACATATATACATACATACATACATACATACACACACACACACACACACACACACACACCCACACACACACACACACACACACACACCATGGGCCAGTTACTCACAGTGCCACTTGACAGTCCTTTCATGCTGTCTTCCGATGCTGTGACCGGGCAGACAGATGGGAAGGGGCGGAGCTACACGTGGGAGGGACAGAGCTACACACGGGAGGGGCGGAGCCATAGCCAGCGCTGCTCTTCTGTGTGCCGGGCCAGGCCGGAAGTATGAAATAAGTATCGGCAGTCGAAAGGGATATGCAGAGAGGCGGCAGGTGGAAAATAGTTCCATTTCACCTGCCAGCCTCTTTGCAATTCTGCAATGGGGGGAGGGGGGGGCGGGCGAGGGTGCTCACTCCAGCAACCTGAATGAACCCTGGGCCCATGATTTAAAAAAGAAAAAAAGCACGAAACAAAAATAGGCTGCAGGACAGGCGGGCCCCCCAGTTGAAGCGAAGGGATCCGGGCCCCATAGCAACGCTATGGTTGCTATAGCGATCCTTACACCTGTGACCCCAAGAAAGGAACTTCCGACACCTCAAAAAGACATTTCTTAATTTTTGCATATAAAGAATTCTGTCTCAGTTTTTTCAGGACAAACTTCACATGCTCCCTGTGTTTAGCTAGACTGAGTGAGAAAATCAGTATGTCGTCCACATATACCAAGACGAATCGTCCCAGGACCTTTCGGAAAATCTCATTGACTAACTCCTGGTAGACAGCAGGAGTGTTACACAACCCGAAGGGCATAACAAGGTACTCGTAGTGCCAGTCAGGTGTGTTAAATGCCGTTTTCCATTCATCACCCTCCCTTATGCATACCAGGTTGTATGCCCCTCTTAGATCAAGTTTAGAAAAGACACATTTATCAGTAACCTGGGCGAACAAGTCATCAATTAACGGGAGTGGGTAACGATTCTTTATGGTAATTTTATTCAGTTCTCGATAATCTATGCATGGGCGAAGCCCACCGTCCTTTTTTTGAACGAAAAAGAACCCTGCTCCGGCCGGAGACTTAGAAGGACGGATAAAACCTTTGGCAAGGTTTTCTTTAATGTAGTCCTGCATAGCGAGTTTTTCAGCAGCGGACAGGTTATACAAATGACCTCTAGGGGGCATACAACCAGGCCTTAACTCAATGAGGCAGTCAAAACTTCTGTGTGGAGGAAGTTTGTCCGCCGACTTAGGACAAAACACATCAGCGAATTCAGATTATTGTGCAGGTAACCCTTCTATGTGAATCCTGGTGGTGCAAACTTCAACTTTCTCCATACAATGATGATGGCAAAAGGAGGCCCAGCTAAGCAACTGGCCGGAGCTCCAATCTATCTGAGGAGAATGCTTTTGCAACCACGGCATCCCAAGGGTTACAGTAGAAGTGGCCATTTTAAGTACAAAAAATTGTATTTGTTCTCTATGCAATACCCCCACATGACATTTATTTAAAGAATCCACCAGTGACCTAAATGAATACACTGACGCTGTGACATCATATATTACCTTTTGTGAAGAGTCCTGCATCCCCACAAAAAAGTGCACCAGGTACAATAACGATAAACCCTGGTTTACATCACATCTTAGGAAGCTGCGCCTCGATAAAGAAAGGGCATATCGTACAGGCGATAAAGTCCTCTACAAAGCTGCGAAATACAAACTGCAGAGAGGCATAACCGACGCAAAAAAAGATTATTCTCAAAAACTTGAGGAAAAAATTTCTAACGCCGACTCATCCACAATATGGAAATCTCTACATGAAATTACCAGCTACAGGAAGAGATCTCCTCCCCCCCTCACTACATAACCTGCAGCTTGCAAATGAACTGAATACATTTTATTGCAGGTTTGACACTACCAACAAAAGCCAAACACAACAAGTCAATTTGCATCTCTGCCACAGGCAAACTGAGCACTCCTCCAACCAGCCATCATCTCCACCCCCTGCAGTGCCTCAGTATGTACACAACACAGCAGACCAGACACAATCTGCTAACCTGTCCCCAGATGTGCATGCACTAACAATATGCCAATCAGATGTAAATAGACTCTTTAACAAACAAAACACCAGGAAAGCAATGGGACCAGACGCTGTGTCTGCAAAATGCTTGAATCTCTGTGCCGACCAATTAGCGCCTGTATTTACAGACATATTCAAAGCATCTCTTGAACTCTCAATTGTTCCTGAGTGCTTTAAAAGCTCAACTATTGTACCAATTAAAAAAAAACAAAAAACGACATGTTTAAATGATTACAGGCCTGTTGCCCTGACATCACTGGTCATGAAAGCATTTGAAAAACTGATAATGAATTATCTGAAATCCATCACAGATCCCCTGCTGGCCTCTTTGCAATTTGCCTACAGGCCTAACAGATCCGCAGACGATGCCGTGAACATGTGTATGCATTATGTACTACAGCATTTAGATATCCCAGGAACCTACACCAGGATTTTATTTATAGATTTCAGCTCTGCATTTAATACCATAATTCCATCACTGCTGCACAGCAAGCTCTCCCAGCTACACATACCTGAACCCATCTGCAAATGGATAACCGACTTCTTAACCGACAGAAGACAGCGTGTTAGACTTGGTAAACTCACATCAAGCTCTCTGACAGTCAGTACTGGTGCACCCCAGGGCTGTGTGCTTTCCCCACTGCTGTACTCACTTTACACCAATGACTGCACCTCCACAGATCCATCTGTTAAGGTTCTGAAGTTTGCAGACGACACAACAGTTGTTGGTCTCATTCAAAACGGGGATGAGTATGCATACAGGCATGTGGTGGGACAGCTTTCCTCCTGGTGCAGCAGCAACAACTTGGAACTAAATGCTCTCAAAACTATGGAGATGATAATAGACTTTAGGAGATCTCCCCCCCAGCACCTCCCCTTAAACATAAATGGATCCACAATAACCCAAGTAGAGTCATTCAAGTTTCTTGGGTCCACGATCTCAAACGACTTAAAATGGGACAACAACACTGCCACTATTGTCAAGAAAGCACAACAGAGAATGTACCATCTACGGCAGCTGAAAAAGTTTGGCCTACCTCAAAATCTAATGGTGCAGTTCTACACTGCAATCATCGAATCCACCATAACATCATCTATGACTGTATGGTTTGGCTCCTGCTCAGCATTAGAAAAGGGGAGGCTGCAGCGCATCATCCGATCAGCGGAAAGGATAATTGGCTGTAGCTTACCTTCCCTGCAGCATCTTTACACTAGCAGGTGCAGAAAGAGAGCAACCAAAATTGCCTCTGACCCCTCTCACCCAGCTCACTCCATCTTCCAGCGCATGCCTTCAGGAGTAAGATTCCGGTCAATCGCTACCAAAACCTCTAGACACAGGAACAGTTTTTTTCCTCAAGCGGTAGCCATACTTAATGCTGAACCACGTTAGAGCTGCTAGGACTGAAAGTAATCAGCACAGAACTAAACATGAACAATTCTCACTTTGCTTACTGCCACTATACTTATAACGTCCTTAACTTGTAATATTCACACTGTCTTTCCTTGTATTGTTTTTGTTTGTGTTTGTTAAGCAACTGCCAAGACAAATTCCTTGTAGCTGCAAACTTACTTGGCGAAAATATTCTGATTCTGATTGATTCTGACATAACAAACTCGGAGTCTGAGACAGGGGATGGTTCCCTTGAAGTGGAGAGTCATCCACTGCAGTGAGGACAATCTGTCTGTCTAAGGGAAGCAGGGGAATACCCAATTTCTTAACAAAATCATAATCTATAAAATTGGCGGCAGAACCCAAGTCTATAAAGGCCTGGGTAGACCGGACTTGATCTTCCCAGGAAATAGAACAAGGGAGTAGTAGAACAAGGGAGTAGTAAGTGATTATCAAGTAGAGGTAACACTGGCTCGCTCAATGTAGTACCTCTGGCTACTCCTAGGCGGCAGTTTTCCACCTTTTTAGGACAGTTCTGTACTATATGGCCCTTTTCTGCGCAATATAGACAGAGCCCTTCTGACCGTCTCTGATTTTTCTCAACCTCTGACAATTTAGAATGTCCGATCTGCATCGGTTCATCCTGAGGAAGAGAAGGGGTAGGAGAGGTGATGGGAACAGACCTCACAAGGCGTCTACCACGAGCTTACCTCTGATAACGAATATGGCGATTTATTCTTACTGCAAGTGAGATCGCATCATCAACAGTCTTGGCTTCAGAATGACTTAGCATTACATCCGCAATGGGGTCGGATAACCCAGATAAAAAACAGTCTAATAAGGCAAACTGTCCCCACCTGGCCGATACTGCCCACCATCTAAACTCTGCAGCATAGGTCTCTGCGGTGTTATGTCCCTGCCTAAGATTTTTTAAGTTTCCTCTCAGCAGTGACTGCGATATCTGGATCGTCGTATATGATAGCCATTGATTTGAAAAAATTCTAGAAGATAATGCCTCATGACCAGTAGGAAGACTGTAGGCCCCTGTCTGTGAATCCCCTGATAAAAGTGTTTTAATGATGGTTACCCTCTGACTCTCAGTCCCTGATGAAACAGGTCTCATCTCAAAGTAAGAGAGGCAACGGTTCCTGAAATTCTGAAAATCAGATGTGTGCCTTGAAAATTTTCCTGGCATAGGCATTCTAGGCTCTATAACTGGAGGGGACTGCACTGGTCCAGTTGCAGTCTGGAGGATGCAAACCACCCAGACAGCTGGATGATCTGAGTTTGTTGGGTATTGACGGTTAAATTATCCACCGCTGTGGTCAAGGCCCCAACCTGGTTACACAGTGCGTCTATAGACATTTTGGTCTGCTGTTCTGTAACGATTTGTGTCAGCAAATAACAGAATTCTGATTATTAGGTGATCTGCAGTATCACCTATAATGCAGATATATACCTGATTATATGGTGATCTGCAGAATTACCTTTAATACTGGTATATAGGAAGCTGATGTGACAACAATAAGCAATGAGTGATTGGTGCAACAGTAGTACTGATAGGTTTGGCAATACCTCACTAGAGGAGCTGGTGTACAGTGCCTCTCACCATAGTCAAGGGCCCTCAAGGGCCCTCTGGTGAGAGTAGAGTGGTCAGACAGATCGGGTTCGGCAACAGACAGACAGATGCAGTACAAAATCGGGAGGCAGAGGTAGAAAGGTATAAGCAAGCAGAGTCAGCAACAAGATCAGATGGGCAGAGGTACAGAGTCACTGAGCAGAAGAGTAGTCAGAACGAGCCAGAGTCATGCACAAATAATAACACAGTAATGTTAGATTATTAAGGCTATCAAACAATTCCTATCTTGTGTGAAATCCCCGGTTTCCTCCCGGATCAAAGCACACCGGAACTATCTAAGGGTCTGAGTGCTAACACTGAGTATTTGCAACAGAAGACAAGTTGCGAGTGATTCAGCTAGGCTTTTGAAGCAGAGGAGACCCTTCAGGCACGCCCCCTCCTATCAACCAATAAGGAGCGGTGAGCGTCTCCTCTGACGTCAGCCGACTGGCCGGTCAGCTGACGCACCTCCTCCCCACATAAAGGTCCTGTCTGTGCACGCACGCACGCACGCACGCAACAAAGCAAGCCTATGTGCAACTGACAGACCCGTCCTCGGCGTGCTAGACGCCTGAGGCATGGATACATTGCTAGACAGGGAGCTGGAGGCAGCTGCGGTGGTAGCGCCGTTCACCGCGGCTGCCTCTCCAACGTTTGTTACAATTACCCAGTGATACTCTTCAGTTACGTTGTACTCTGCTCACTGGTATTAATCATCTCATTACCCAGTGATACCCTTCACTTAGGCTGTACTGCTCACTGGTATTATTAAACTCCTTAGCCAGTGATTCGCTTCAGTTACTATTTACAGACAGTCAGACTGCCACTACAGTTCGTTCACAATGTTTCGTGAGCCCATCATGAGTATCTCACAGAGCTCCGCTGTGAGCAGCACTCCCAACAGCAGCAACAGTCAACGCCCCATGCAAGTTATGACATCCACCCTAGCAGCAAGTAGTCAGCAGCCCTCCCCGGACAAGAGCGTTGTGTCCCTCGGTCCGGTGTCTGGGCGATTGAGGGCTGCCGTTGAGGAGATGATGGGGGCGGGCCTGATGTGGAGGAGGAGGTTGGGCTCGGGCCAGCATCCCAAGTTTATGTTGAGGACGATGAGGGGTCTGTGTCTGGGAATGTTGGGGTGGCAGAGGTTGGGGGGGGGGGGGTCAGGAGAAGAGTTCTATGATGATGATGATTGGGACCATCTGTATGTGCCTCAGACCCCGGAAAACATGTTGTATCTTGTGTTTAGGTACTAAAATCTGTGTTCCCACTGCCCAGGTCCACGGATGCATATCATTTTTTGGGCAGCACTATCAAACTGTGGTACTATCAGTGAGTTGCCATGGTCTTTCTGTGCTGCCGCACTGACCGTCTGCTTTGTCCTCCAGACTCAGTCGCTGCTAAAGTCTGCCTTCACGCTGCCCGGGTCCACTGACAACTCTGCAGTCATGTCCTTGCAATCGCTGCAAAAAAAAAAAAAGAAAGAATATATATATATATATATATATATATATATATATATATATATATATATATATATATATATATATATATACAGTAGTGTGAAAAACTATTTGCCCCCTTCCTGATTTCTTATTCTTTTGCATGTTTGTCACACTTAAATGTTTCTGCTCATCAAAACCGTTAATTATTAGTCAAAGATAACATAATTGAACACAAAATGCAGTTTTAAATGATGGTTTTTATTATTTAGTGAGAAAAACAACTCAAAACCTACATGGAGCTGTGTGAAAAAGAAATTGCCCCCTGAACCTAATAACTGGTTGGGCCACCCTTAGCAGCAATAACTGCAATCAAGCGTTTGCGATAACTTGCAACAAGCCTTTTACAGCGCTCTGGAGGAATTTTGGTCCACTCATCTTTGCAGAATTGTTGTAATTCAGCTTTATTTGAGGGTTTTCTAGCATGAACCGCCTTTTTAAGGTCATGCCACAACATCTCAATAGGATTCAGGTCAGGGCTTTGACTAGGCCACTCCAAAGTCTTCAATTTGTTTTTCTTCAGCCATTCGGAGGTGGATTTGCTGGTGTGTTTTGGGTCATTGTCCTGCTGTAGCACCCAAGATCGCTTCAGCTTGAGTTGACAAACAGATGGCCGGACATTCTCCTTCAGGATTTTTTGGTAGACAGTAGAATTCATGGTTCCATCTATCACAGCAAGCCTTCCAGGTCCTGAAGCAACAAAACAGCCCCAGACCATCACACTACCACCACCATATTTTCTGGTTGGTATGATGTTCTTTTGCTGAAATGCTGTGTTACTTCTACGCCAGATGTAACGGGACACGCACCTTCCAAAAAGTTCAACTTTTGTCTCGTCGGTCTATAAGGTATTTTCCCAAAAGTCTTGGCAATCATTGAGATGTTTTTTAGCAAAATTGAGACGAGCCTTAATGTTCTTTTTGCTTAAAAGTGGTTTGCGCCTTGGATATCTGCCATGCAGGCCGTTTTTGCCCAGTCTCTTTCTTATGGTGGAGTTGTGAACACTGACCTTAATTGAGGCAAGTGAGGCCTGCAGTTCTTTAGATGTTGTCCTGGGGTCTTTTGTGGCCTCTCGGATGAGTTTTCTCTGCGCTCTTGGGGTAATATTGGTCGGCCGGCCACTCCTGGGAAGGTTCATCACTGTTCCATGTTTTTGCCATTTGTGGATAATGGCTCTCACTGTGGTTCGCTGGAGTCCCAAAGCTTTAGAAATGGCTTTATAACCTTTACCAGACTGATAGATCTCAATTACAGTACTTTTGTTCTCATTTGTTCCCGAATTTCTTTGGATCTTGGCATGATGTCTAGCTTTTGAGGTGCTTTTGGTCTACTTCTCTGTGTCAGATAGCTCCTATTTAAGTGATTTCTTGATTGAAACAGGTGTGGCAGTAATCAGGCCTGGGGGTGACTACAGAAATTGAACTCAGATGTGATAAACCACAGTTGTTATTTTTTAAGGGGGGCAATCACTTTTTCACACAGGGCCGTGTAGATTTGGAGTTTTTTTCTCACTAAATAATAAAAACCATCATTTAAAACTGCATTTTGTATTCAATTATGTTATCTTTGACTAATAGTTAACGGTTTTTGATAAGCAGAAACATTTAAGTGTGACAAACATGCAAAAGAATAAGAAATCAGGAAGGGGGCAAATACTTTTTCACACCACTTGTGTGTATATATATATATATATATATATATATATATATATATATATATATATATATATATATATAAACCTGTCTGGGTCTTTTTGGCGTCAACTACTCATCCTGGTGGCCGCAGTGCAGAAGTAAAACCTCCAGAACGTCCCCTGCTTGGCCCACGTGTTGAATCTTGTGTTGCAGTGCTTCCTGCGCACCTACCAGGGGATGAACGACCTGCTGCAAGATGCCTGGGAGGTGGTACGGTTTGTCCGCCGCTCAGCCACTGCCTATGCACTCCTGTCCACCTTACAGCAGCAATATGGCAAGCCACACCGCCTGATAATAGATATGCCAATTGCCAACTCGCTGGAATTCAACTCAGGCCATGTTAGAGCGGTTGTGTCAGCACAGGCTGGATCTTAACCTCCCTGGCGTTCTATTGAGATCGCCAGGGAGGCTGCGGGAGAGTTTTTTTTTAATTAAAAAAAAACTATTTCATGCAGCCAACTGAAAGTTGGCTGCATGAAAGCCCACTAGAGGGCGCTCCGGAGGCGTTCTTCCGATCGCCTCCGGCGCCCATAATAAACAAGGAAGGCCGCAATGAGCGGCCTTCCTTGTTTTGCTTAGATCGTCGCCATGGCGACGAGCGGAGTGACGTCATGGACGTCAGCCGACGTCCTGACGTCAGCCGCCTCCGATCCAGCCCTTAGCGCTGGCCGGAACTTTTTGTTCCGGCTGCGCAGGGCTCAGGCGGCTAGGGGGGCCCTCTTTCGCCGCTGCTCGCGGCGAATCGCCGCAGAGCGGCGGCGATCAGGCAGCACACGCGGCTGGCAAAGTGCCGGCTGTGTGTGCTGCACTTTATTTGATAAAAATCGGCCCAGCAGGGCCTGAGCGGCAGCCTCCGGTGGTGATGGACGAGCTGAGCTCGTCCATACCGCTCAGGAGGTTAAGGTGGCCACACACCATACAATTTTTTAAATATCTGTTCAATTCAAGGATTGCAATTAATTTCTCTGACTGATTGTAACATTTCAAAAATCTGACCAATGTACCACACACGTCTGTTCAATTTTTTCCTTAATTATGATAAAAATGATTTGAAACTTGCTTGGGTGTATGTATTAATAAACTGACAATCTACCACACAACATTCAATTTTCATAAAAATTGATCAGAAAAATCCAGTACTCCTGATCAACTTTTATTGAATAAACACGGGAAATCCGATCGGATTTCTTGCTCGAATGAAAAAAAAGCTTTCGATTTCTTTGGAAATACGATGTTATTTATCAAATTACTGTAAAATCGGATCATTTTATTATATCGTGTGTGGCCACCTTTAGAGCCTACATGTTATGGTGACCACTAATGATCCAATCCTTTTCATCCAATCTTACCATTTCTATCTAATACTAGCTGCTTGCCCGGCGTTGCCCGGGTATGTATTTGGCTGGTGTCGGCTCCACCCACTTTTTCTAACCCTAACAATCACTCAATGACCAAGTTTGTGAGCTTTGTGGTCTTTGGCATCAATAATTTGCATTGAAATGAAAACATCTGATGGATTGTTTGTGGCTCCACCCCCTTTTCTGAATTTGAACCCCAGTCACCCAATGACCAACTGTACCAGGTTTGAGGCCTGTGGCATTAACAGTGCAAGAATGGTAGCAATTAAATATTCCCTTGAAAAGCAATAGGTGAAGCTTTATACACTTTTGTAGGCTCCACCCACTTGTCTGAATATTAATTCCATTCACTGATTGACCAACTGTGCAAAGTTTAAGAACCCTCCCATTAACAGTGTAAGAATGGCTGCAGTTTACATTTTCCCAGTGAAATTTGTATTTGTCTCCACCCACTGATAACCCGACATTGCCCGGGTATGTATTGGACTGGTGTTGGTTCCGCCCACTTCTTCTAACCCTAACGCACAAACACTCAATGACCAAGTTTGTGAGCTTTGGGGTCTTTAGCATCAATAATTTGTATATTCCCATAGAAATTAAACAAATCAGATTGGCTGTTTGTGGCTCTGCCCCTCTCCAGCATTTGAACCCCAGTCACCCAATGAACAACTGTAGCAGGTTTGAGGCATCTGCTATTACCAGTGTAAAAATGGCAGCAATTTAAATATTCCCCTTGAAAATCAACAGGTGAATTTTGATTGGCTATTATAGGCTCCACCCAATTCCCTGAATATTAATCTCAGTCACCCAGTGACTATCTGGGCAAAGTTTGGGAACCCTGCCATTAACAGTGTAAGAAGGCCTGCAGTCTACATTTCCCTAGTGAAATTTGGTTTTGGCTCCGCCTACTTTTTGTAACCTGGACATACAGTCACTCAATGACCACGTTTGTGAGCTTTCGTGGGTCCTTGGCATCAATAATTTGTATTTTCCCAAGAAATGAAACTGTTTGTGGCTCTGTCCCCTTTTCTGAATTTGAACCCCAATGACTAACTGTACCAGGTTTGAGGCTTGTGCCATTAACAGTACAAGAATGGCAGCAATTTTAATATTCCCCTTGAAAATCAACAGGTGATTTTGATTGGCTTTTTTAGGCTCCACCCACTTTTATGAATATTAATCCCAGTCACCCAGTAACCAATTGTGCAAAGTTTGAGAACCCTGTCATTAACAGTGAAGAAGGGCTGCAGTTTACAATTTCCCAGAAAAATCTGTTTTGGACTCCACCCACTTTTTGTAACCTTGACACGCAGTCACTACTCAATGACTAAGTTTGTGAGCTTTTGGGTTTCTGGCATAAAAATTGGGTGAATGGAAGCAGTTTATCCAAAAAAAGCAAATCTGATTGGCTGTTTGTGGCTCCACCCCTTTAGTGAATTTGAACCACAGTCACTTGATGACTGGCTGTAGCAGGTTTGAGGCCTCTGCCATTAACAGTGTAAGAATGACAGCAGTTTCAATATTCCCCTTGAAAATCAATAGGTGAATTTTGATTGGCTCTTGTAGGCTCCACCTACTTTTCCGTAAATTAATCCTAGTCCCCCAGTGACCAACTGTGTCAAGTTTGAGAACCCTGCCATTAACAGTGTAAGAATAGCTGCATTTTATATTTTCCCCTGTAAAAAGTTGTTTGTGGCTCTGACCACTATTTTCAACCTTGACATACAGTCACTGACTGACCAAGTTTATGAGCTTTGTGGTCATTGGCTTTAAAAAGTTGCATTTTACCATTGAAATTAAACACATCTGATTGGCTGTTTTCAGAATTTAAACCCTATTCTCCCAGTGACTGAGTGTACCAGATTTGAGGCCTCTGCCATTCAGAGTGTATGAATGGCAGCAATGTAAATATTCCCCTTGAATATCAAAAGGTGAATTCTGATTGGCTGCTGGAGGCTCCACCCACTTTCCTGAATATTAGTCCCAGTCACCCAGTGGCCAACTGTGTCAAGTTTGAGAACCCTGCCAATAACAGAATGGCTGAAATCAATCTAAAAAATCAGATTGGCTGTTTGTGGCTCCACCCACTTTAGTGAATTTGGATCCCGGTCACCCAATAACAGACTGTATCAGGTTTGAGACCTCTGCCATTAACAGTGTAAGAATAGTAGCAATGTAAATGTTCCCCCTTGAAAATAAATAGGTACATTTTGATTGGCTGATTTTAGGCTCCACCCACATTTCTGAATATTAATCCCAGTCACCCAGTGGCCAATTGTGTCAAGTTTGGGAACCCTGCCATGTATAAAATTAAGTTGTTGGCACCGTACACTTTTTCTAACCTTGACATACAGTCACTCTATCAAGTTTATCAGCTTTGGGGTCCTTGGTATCAATACTTTGTATATTCCCATTGAAAAATAAACAAATCTGATTGGCTGTTTGTGGCTCTGCCCCCTTTCTGATTTTGAACCCTAATCACCCAGTGACCAACTGTACCAGGTTTGAAGCATTAACAGCTATTAACAGTAGAAGAATGGTAGCAGCTTAAATATTCCCTTTGAAAATCGAAAGGTGAATTTTTATTGGCTGTTGTAGGCTCCACCTACTTTCCAAATTCTTAATCTCATTTACCCAGTGACCAACTGTGCAAAGTTTGAGAACCCTGCCATTAACGGTGTAAGAATGGCTACAGTTTATATTTTCCTAGTCAAATTTGGTTTTGGCTCCGCCCACTTTTTGTAACCTGAACACACAGTCACTCAATGACCAAGTTTGTGAGCTTTCAGGTTCCTGGCATCAAAAATGTGTGAATGGAAGCAGTTTATCCACCAAGGAAATCTGATTGGCTGTTTGTGGCCCCACCCCTTTAGTGAATTTGGACCCCAGTTACCCAAAGACAGACTGTAGCAAGTTTGAAGCCTCTGCCATTAACAGTGTAAGAATGGCAGCAGTTTAAATATTCCCCTTGAAAATCAATAGGTGAATTGTAGGCTCCACCCACTTTCTTGAATCCTAATAGGATTCACCCAGTGACCAACTGTGGCAAGTTTGAGAACCCTAACCCTACGATTAACAGTCTAAGAATGGCTGCAGTTTACATTTTCCTATTTAAAATAAATGGCTGAAATTTGATTGGCTGTTTTATGCTCCGCCCAATTTTCCTGGATGTGTAACCTCGGTCACCAAGTGACCAAGTGTGCCAAGTGTGGGGACTCTGGCTTGATTACTGTGAGAATGGCAGCCTTTTACATCTTTTCCATAGACTTGAATGGGTGAAATTTGATTGGCTGTTTGTAGCTCCGCCTACGTGTGCAGGGGGGGGCGCGAGACTCCCAGAACATATCATTCCAGGTAGTAAGGGATCTGTATACCAAGTTTCGTTCAAATCGGTCAAGGCGTTTTCACGTGACTGACACACACACACACACGCACACTTTAAATGGTGTAATAACCGGGACAAATGGGCAAATAAACTTTCAAAGGCCAAATTGTTGGTGCTTGTAGGCAGGCGCTACTGTAACAGAAACTGCACGAATGCTTGGCATTTCAAGTGGTACTGTCTCAAAAGCACAGTTGTGGCTGAAAGTCGAAGATGTTTGAGAGAGACCGTCGGGCTCTTAATCGAATTGTTAGAAAAGCTTGCAAGACCACGGCTCCTAAAATCACTGCAGAGCTGAATGAACACCTACAGAACCCAGTTTCCACAAAAACTGTTCATCGGGAGCTGCACAAATCTGGATTCCACGGAAGAACTGCAATTAGAAAACCTCTGCTCTCAAAGCAGGAAAAAAATTATAGATTAAAGCATGGTGTAACTATCAAGACTGAAACTGCTGTAATACAGTATTGCTCAGAGTTTAGCATTTTTGCGAGAAACTGCGTGTTGTCAAATTTCTCAAAAACAAAAAGTTATTTTTTAAGAAGACTTTGACATGTTCCCAGTATTGACATTTACATACCTAGCAAATCTGGTGAAAATATGTAGAAGGGCTTTACAATAAGACAAAATCAGCTTCCATATTACTTCCATAATGAATTTTCCTGACTAAAAATGTATATTGATATACCAAATTTAGTGTTAATATCATGTGTGAGCGGCGATACAAATCAACTCCAAAAGTCTTCAACACAAATGCAAAAAAAAAATAATAATTGTAAATTGTGCCAGCAATTTCATTACAATTTCACTGAGCAAAAAATCAGTCAGGTTAAAGGGATGGTCTGATCTAAAACCTATATCTATATGATATTTCCCTTATTTTATACTTGTATTCCATTTATTCTTTTAAAAGGCCTCTGTGCTTTTGATTATATGGGCCAATATTAATAGACAATCTAATCTATATGCACAAAACACTATTTTAATTTTAGGAAGAGTTTATTGTAATATATAGCAGAATTATAGATAAAAAAGCTTGTTTAATTTTGTCAAATATTAGTATCAAACCTACAGAGTGCTTTTTCTTTTTGTTGAGACAGAGGTGCCAAGTGTATCCTGAACCTAACACTGTTGTGTACTCCTATTTGTATTGCCTGAGGAAGCGGGTTTACACCTGCGAAACGCGTTGCAGCCCCTTTGGAGTGTACCAAATACAAATCTATTTTTGAAATAGACTTTTTCCAGTGTCTGCTTATAGGAGGTAAGCCCACCACTGCCTCCCAAGCATTTTTTAAACTTTTTATTATTGTGATTTTATTCTTTTGGCGCCTTTGTTCTTTCTACATTGCACATCTATCCACCCTTGGTGGGATTACCCCTTTTTTCCTGTCTACAGAGAGCAACTTCTTAATCCTGAGTGGGGAGTGGGGACGGGAAAATCTCCTCACCTGCCTATACAGTGGTTACCTGGAGGTAACCCTGGTTTGTGAATATATCTACTGTACTCTTTTAATTTCTCCTACTATCACAGTAATCACTACACTATATTGGTGTGAGGGATAGCGGAGACAACGCCGCCATGCGGGGCAGCATGGCGGCGGTCTCCGCTTCTCAGCCGGCGGACTCCGTCGTTCAGGCGGAGCGGCCGGCGCAGGCTGGCAGGGACACCGCGACTGGCGACACGGCGGCGGGTCTCACATGGCGGCAAGCGGAATTTAGTCCGCGGGCGGACATGGACCCGGGGCCTAGCCTCTCCATTTCTCAGAGGCAGAGGGTCACACGCGCACGCGCAAGGAGGCAGGACTTTTACCTCCTACGTAGGAGGCTCAGCTGACTCTCCAGTCAGCTGACCTCAGGAGGTGTCCTGATTGGCTGGGGCTCTGGGGCGGCGCTGGGCAGCTCTCTGGCTACATATGGGGCTTGTGTGTCAGTAACAGGTTGTCTGCTGTCGTGAATACACTGTTGTGTTAGCGCTCAGACCTTAGCTCAGTTCCCTGGTGTTGATACTAAGGATTTCACACCTTAGTTAGGATTGTATTTTGATATTGTATCTGTGTTTTGACTTCGGCTCTATCCTCGACTACTCTCTCTCTCTACGCTATTGTACCTTTGCCTATCTGATTCTTGTTGCCGACCTCTGCCTGATTATCGATTACTCTTCTGCCTTCCGTTCCTGTACCGCTGCCGTCATCTCTGTTGCTGAACCCTTGCCTGTCTGACCTTTCTCCCTTCAGTGGAACGTCTCCCACTGGAGGGTTATCTCTGAGGCTTGCCTCTCCGAGACGCCTGCCCTAAGCAGATGATTACTGCTAGGGGTCGAGATTCCTCACTCTGCCTGGTTAGAGGATCTCACTCACGGGGTTCCCATTCAGAGGTAACCACACCTCTGAGGAATTGCCGTGTGGTGGATATTTCCACACTTCCAGGATATATTACTGTCTTTATTGTGTTCTTGGATTATCTCGGATTATCGGTGATACTGCAGATCATCAATAATCAGGTATATATATCTGCATTCTTGGTGATACTGCAGATCGCCAATAATCAGATTCTCTCTGAGTGCTGACACCGATCGTTAAAATTGGGCTCTCAGTCTCTCATTTTGTCTAAATAAAGGAAGCAATCCAACATGGCACAATGTTATAGTAGTAAAATGTTTAAATCTTAATAAAAAAGATTATTAGAAATATGTTATACGTGATATTTTTGGATGAACATTGCCTGTTGCTATGTTGCCTACTCCAGACCCAGTCTCTGCTGCAATGGCTTAACTGCTGAGATAGCCTTGCCAGTTTTATTTTAATTCCAGAAAACCGCATGTAGATATTTTTCACATAAAATTAGGCTGGTTTATTTATATAAAATAATTATATCTTAATATAGTCATCTTTCTGTTTCCTGTTCTTCTGCTATCTATTCTACTGCTTTTACAACCTTTGCTTTGTGAAAGAAAACCTTTATTAGGGTATACGATGCACCAAATGAAAATGCTGTGTATGAAAAAAACAATATAAGCTTTATCTCCCTGCTATCTCAGAAGGAAGACAGCTACCTAGCCTCTACAGTTATTAACAGGGGATTGTACTATTAACCATTTTACAATTACAACTTTTTTTTTTTTACCTTAAGGAGCGTACACACGCCTGATTCCTTCAAACGACAAGTCGTCAGACCTGCTCGTGGGGCGGCCGTTCTGACGACAGTATCCTCGTGTGTACAGTCTGTCAGCAGGTTGATAAGGTCAAAACCAGCCTCTGTCATTTGAAGGAATCAGGCATGTGTACGCGCCTTTATGAACCAAAGCAGTATTGCCACCGATAATAACTGTAAAAAGGATAAGCTAGGTGACAGTGGATTATCAGTAACACTACCCTTATTTTATTATTTTATTATGTACAACAGTAGATGGTAGAATATCGGTAAAATCGCTAATATTCTACAAATGGCACTGTTCTCTATGCAGGCTTATATTCACGGGGTATTTAGAGCCCAATATTTTAAATCAATAATGAAAATGTGTACCGTCACTTAAAATTTAAAACATTTCACAAATTGACTCTAGAAAAAAAAACTATTTTAGAAATAAAAGCATGACAAAATACATGAGATTGAAAATCACACAATCCAACACTACGAAGTGTGAAAAATGATTTTTTGCTGGCAATTATCCTAAAAAGTATTCTCAAAAATGGTATTTTCTTATTTTTTTTTATTTTTTTAACCAAAAAAAAAAAACCAAGGTTCCTTAAAAAGGGACATCAATGGGAATCTAGACACTTAGGATCCAAAAAAAACAGTACCAAGAGAAAAAAAAAAAAAAACACGCACAAGTAGAGAAAGACTTGAGTCCACAGGTGACCTAACAAAACCCTTATGAAAAATCCCTGTTAGACCTACTGGTATAAGGTATTTCTACAAGTTCTTCAGGATGGCAGAAACATGAGAAAACCCTTGCCCGTCCAACAGTGAAACACAGGCTAGGCATAAATTAATTAGTGGCTCCATAAGTCTATACCTCCTTACTAACTTCTCAGTTATACCAGAGTATCCTGTTTGTAGTGAATTAGCATTACATATTCAAAGGCAGTAGAGTGTTGTACCGTGTTAGCCATGAGTAAAATATTCAAAGGCACACATACTTTTTTTTTTTTTTCTCCACACCCTTAACAAGAGACTTCTCCCAAGGGCATGCTTTTGGATACATACTTTATAGCCAGTTTCACCAGCTCCTCAGGACTTCAGATCACCAGAGGCTGCGTATTGTTGTACGCTTCCACAGAGCCATAAATAGCATCTGAACTAGAAATATATCAACCACGCCATACATAGGGCACGGCTTCTGCGTTTCAACAAGTCCATCCAAGCCAGAAATTTCCATTGGCGCTGACCTGTGGTCCCAGACTTGTAACTTGGCAACAAATGGGGCAGCCTGCTGCAGCATGAACATATGGATGTAAACCTGTCTTCAGGGGCATAAAAATATAATTTGCATACTCCGTAGTGATGCATTGTGGGTAGAGATGTAGCGAAGTTCGGTTCGCCCATAGACTTTAATGGCCGCCGACTTTAACGGTTAATAGCAAAGTCCCCTTACATAGTAGAAACACCAAAATTGTTGGGAATGTTAAGTGGAATAGTGGGAACAAGTGGAATTTTTTTTTTTTTCAAAAAGACCTTATACTTTTTGAGAAAATCAATTTTAAAGTTTCAGAGTAAAATGAGCCGATTCATAAAAAAAGAACCGATCCATTAAACAGAACCCGATGATTCAAGAACCGTTAGTATAGCAGAGAATGCGTCCTGAGCAGGACGTGAAGCTGCCGGCTCTGCTGCTGTCTCTCCCCACCTGCCTGCACCTGTCACCCTCACCTAGCCTGGCACCCAGTGCACCCATTCAATCAACTTAATTGAAGATCGCAACATAAGAGGATACAGTTCGTTGGATCATTTACCGTGGATATTGGCGTAGGAAAACTTTTTTAAAGGTACAGGTAAGTATTTATGGTTAATTTAGAACAATAAAATACTTTTCTCGTGGTTGTGTTTTTATTTCATTTAACCCTTAGTGGAAATGGGTAAGGGGTACTTTGTACCTCTATACTCATTTCTCCTGGGAGGGGGGTGGGCATCTGGGGTCCCCTTCTCAAAGGGGACTCCCAGATCCCACCATGAACCCCCCCCCAGGGAGTCGTCGCCCCCACCTCCTCCTGGGGCACCGGAGGTGGGGAAGAGCCCCTTGTCCATGGATTGGACAAGGGCTCCGGGGGGGGGGGGGGGGGGGGAGGGGAAGGCTTGGCCGCCCCTCCCCCCCCCACAGCCCCCCATACCATGGACCATGCGGGCTGGTATAGCTCAGGGTGTGAAGCCCCAGTCGGCCGGGGCTCTGCATTCTGGCTATCCCAGCCTGCATGGGGGACAAGGGGTTACAGAGGCTCGGGAAGGGGGACCCCACGCCATTTTTTTTTCAGATTTCCCACACACAGCAAATAAAAAAAATAAAATCATTTTTTAAAGGACTTTCAAAGCCACAAATGTGAAAAAAAGTTAAATACCTTTTCATAATCCATATCCATTGAGGACGCCATCCGCACCCTCCCGTTAATTCCGCCATGGCTCCAGCATTAATAATGGCCCTGGTCGAGTCCCTACCCCTCTGAACGGGTTGGGTTCTCAACTCATTCCCCCCTCAATATGGCTGCCACAGATTGCCGCGGCTGCGCAGTCCGCATAGACGCGATTGCGGCTGCGCAGCTCTAGCACTTCCTCCCGATGCGTCCGATGTATGCACGCATATTGATGACGCGGCGGGAGGAGGGCCTGGAGCTACGCAGCCGCAATCGCGCCTATGCAGACTGCACAGCAGCGGCAATCTGTGGCGGCCATATTGAGGAGGGAATAAGAATCCAACGCGTTTGGAGGGGCCGGTATTACTGCGGGAGCCATGGGGGAATGAACGGGAGGGCGCGGATGGCGTCCTCCATGGATGTGGATTATGAAAAGGTATTAAACTTTTTTCACATTTGTGGCCTAGGAAGTCCATTAAATATTGTTTCCTGCTATCTTTTTAACATATCCTGCAAATTTAGTGTTGCTAGGATGTAAGGGGCCTTTGCTATTAACTGCTAAAGTCGGCAGGTGATGATGATAACCTGAATTATAGGGGTGCAAAAGTGCTGAATTCTGCCAAAGGCTTCCCTTAGGTTCCCTATTTTACTTTAAAAAATCTCAAATCTTTTCAAAAGGTCTATAGCTCAGTAGTGGCAAATTTTCTAGCATTGTAGGGACTCTTAGGGGGATCATGACTGGTGAGTTTCGGGCCCCTAGGCCAAAGAGGTCATAGCCTAGGGCAGGGGTGCCCACACTTTTTCGGCTCGCGAGCTACTTTAAAATTTGCCAAGCCCAGGAGATCTACCAACATTTAGGTAGCTAGGTATACGTGCCTTCAGTATAGGTAGATAGGTATAGGGGCCTTCAGTATAGTTAGCCAGGTATAGTGTAGTTAGGTGTAGGGACCTTCAGTATAGTTAGCCAGGTATAGAGTAGTTATGTGTAGGTGCCACTCACCTCCCTCCAGTTCCAGTGGCGGTGTCTGGGGCTCCTCCTGGTCTCCCCTCCATCGGCCGCGCTGGCTAGAGTCAGTGCAGATGCGCGGCATAGAAGAAGACTCCGGCGAGCGAAGGGGGCAGCAGGCAGCGTGCGCTGATGCATTGTGCCCAGCACCGCCCCCAGCTATGATGTTGCGGCGTCCTCCATTCCCGCTGCGCCGCCCCTCTCCTCTCTGCCTCTTCCGATTGGCTAGCGGCCGACAGGGGTGCAAAAGTGGTAAAATCCCCCATAGGCTTTCATTGGGTCTCCTATTTCACGTTCCAAAATCTCACAACATTTCAAAGGGCAATGGCTCAGCGGTGGCAAAACTCACCAGTCATGATCCCCCTAACAGTTCCTACAATGCTAGAAAATTTGCCACTGCTGAGCAATTGCCCTTTGAAAAGATGTGAGATTTTGGAAAGTGAAATAGGGAGCCAATGAAAGCCTATGGGGGATTTTACTACTTTTGCACCCCTGTAACTCTGGTTTGCAGAGATGTATGGAACCCATCTTTGGAGTCCAAGTCTAACAATATGTCTTCTACCTGCATGAGACATTTCGTGAGATTCAGACGTTGCTAACGGCCATGGCTGCGATTTATGTACGCCAGAACCGCCACCATTGAAATTTCCCAAATAAACAGGTTTTTGTGACCCTAGACTATGACCTCTTTGGCCTAGGGGCCCGAAACTCACCAGTTATGATTCCCCTAACAGTTCCTACAATGCTAGAAAATTTGCCTCTGCTGAGCAATTGCCCTTTGAAAAGATGTGAGATTTTGGAAAGTGAAATAGGGAGCCTAATGGAAGCCTATGGCAGAATTCAGCACTTTTGCACCCCTATAATTCTGGTTGGTTATCATCACCCGCCTACTTTAGCAGTTAATAGCAAAGGCCCCTTACATCCTAGCAACACCAAATTTGCAGGATATGTTTAAAAGATAGCAGGAAAAAATATTTAACCACCTCGGCGTTCTGATTCCCCAGGATTTCCGTGCAAAAAGTGGTACAATTAATTTTCAGAACCTTTTTCCTGTAACTTACCAAAATAAGTCAAGCAAGAGTTTAGTATACATTATGAGAATAAAAGTGTCAAACACAAATTCTTGTCAAAAATAAAATAACATTTATTAATGATAAACAGAAATAGCTTGCATTTTTAATCAATGCAGAAAATATCAAGAAAACACAGAAATAAATAAATGAAGGCAGAAAAATGTACACACAGTCTAGAGGTTTACCCCTAAAACACCTCCTTAGTGTGGTACTCCTTGAAGCAAGGTATTATACAAAGTGCCACGTCACAATCTGGGCAATAAAAACGGGTCTCCTTTCTAATTTTTTTGCCGTCTTTGCCCTTTTTATTGCAGCAGACTACGCACCTCCTTGTAGGGGCTTGTTTCAGGGCGGTCGGTGGTAAATGTTCCGCAAAGTGGCGTCCAGAAAGCCGTGTCGGGTTGACAACGTATGACGCCCTGCGCCCCGGTCTAGCTGCTGACTCCGGTGGGGGGTGTTTGACACAGATGGATTCTGTGAGCTTCCAGATGAAGTCATGGTGGGGTACAGGACTGTCACTATTTTGTTTGTACAGGACATAGGAGTTCCACAAACATTGTTCCAGCAGGTGGCGGAAAATCTTTTTGTAGTATTTCCGCTGCTGTTTGCGGACAGCCGGATAAAACAACATTGCTTCATCAGCCCTGTCCACACTCCCCATCGTTTTGTTGTAATCCAACACCGCTTTGGGCTTCTCAACCTCCTGTCGACTCCTGGTAGTGGTGCGGGCAGTCTCTGAATTGTGAACAGTGCTGAGGATGCACACATCCCGCTTGTCCCTCCACCTCAGAGCCATCATTTTGCCCTTCTGCCAGGCAACAACCTCCCCCTTCTTCAGCTTCCTGGCAGTAAAGGCCGATGGCATATTGCGACGGTTAGCCCTCCCCGTGCCATATGCGTCAGTCTTATGCTGGATCAGGTGTTCAAATAGTTCCGGGGAGCTATAAAAATTGTCCGTCGTAAGGCAGTACCCCTGATCCAGCAAAGGCTCAATAAGAGTTAGTACAGAGGAGGTAGCACACCCAAACTCCCTGTACTGAGGTGCAAACTTTGTGCCTTTACCTGTGTATATCACAGAGTTCCATATGTAGCCGGTCTTGGCCTCACACAGCATAAAGGACTTCACCCCAAAACGTGCCCTTTTGGATGCAATAAATTGCACCCAGCTCAGTCTCCCCTTGTACGCCATGAGGCTCTCGTCCACGGTGATGTCTCTGTCCGGAACGTACACAGCCTTGAAATTGGCAACAATCAGCTGATAAATCTCCCAAATTTTCTTCAGCTTGGGGGCGGGGTGGGTGGCCTCATCAAACTCATCATTGTTGCTGAAGTGCAGGTACTTCATGATGAGGGTGAAGCGGGGCTCGGACATAACGGATCCAAAGAAAGGGGTACTGAGGATCTTGTTAGTGGTCCAGTACCACTTCTGCAGCGGCTTATCGACAACTCCCTGGAGGATGATGAGGCCCAGGAACACCCAGATATCATCACAGGTGACAGGTTCCCACTTCCGGGCCCGAGAGAACCTGGGTAGAGAAGCACCCTCCTGCTGCTGCGCTGCATACCGATTGGTCTCCTCCACGATCTTCCGGGTGACCTCATCGGTAAGAAACAGCTCCAAGTAGGACAGCGGGCTATGGTCACAGGCGATTTTCTGCCCGGGCGCCCCTGTGAAGGGGAACCTGGGTGGCGGAGCTTGAGTGGGGCTCTCCAGCTCACACCAAGTGCGTGCGACACTCACTGGCTCCTCGGTTTCGCCGTCACTGCTCTCCGACTCCGAAGACAGGTCACCGGGAACCTCGCTGTCCGTAGACTCCGCAACGAGCTCCTCCTCACTGTCGCTTCCCTCCAGGACATCCAGCAGCTCCTGGTCACACAAACGCCTCCGGGAAGACGAAGCCATGACCCCAAAGCAGGATACGGGGGTCAAAGTTCAGCGACAGAAAAAAAAAATCCAGCAAATGCAAACACACAGGGACCACAGCGTCTTGAAAAAGACTAATATAACTGCAATATGTATGTAGCAAAGACTGGAAAAGGCTGGAAAGGCAGAAATCACTCAAAGCACAGAAATCGCAAAGCAGAGCTGACAAGCAGACTAAGCTATGGACACTAGGACTCTGAAAGAGAAAGAGGTGTAACGGTTTTGGGCTTTTATTTAGTGTGCACAGATGTTTACTAAACATCTTTGAATTACTTTGGCATGATTGGATTACAATCAGCTTTGTGTACTGATGTAATCCAATCATGCAATGTATGCAATTGCCACCGGGGGGCGCCTGATCAGCATCAGAGGACATGCTGACACAGAGGAAGTAGCTGGGCAGCGCCATCTTGCCTGCCCAGCCGATCCACACGGAGCAGAGCTAATGGGAGCCCGGGAGGGTGACAGAGGGACCCCCCAGCAACAGCACAAGAAGGAGGGAGCCTGCGGCAGCCCACTGAGCCTGGAGGCGGCGGATGTCCGCAAATCCAGCCCGGGAGGGTGACAGAGGGACCACCCAGCAGCAGCACAAGAAGGAGGGAGCCCGCAGCAGCCTGCTGAGCCGCTTGGAGGCGGCGGATACCCCGCAAACCGGCCACATCAAACCCGAGGGGGTGACAGAGGGACCCCCCAGCAGCAGCAGAGCAACAAGGGAGAAGGAGGGAGCCCGCAGCAGCCTGCTGAGCCGCCTGGAGGCGGCTGATGCACACAGAACAGTACTGGTGAGTGCTGGCTCTGCATGACGAGCTGAGCTCGTCAGAAACATTTTCAGCTTGTTTATTCTGGACGAGCTCAGCTCGTCCAGAACGCTAGGCAGGTTAAAGGACTTCCGAGGCCACAAATGTGAAAAAAGTTAAATACCTTTTCATAATCCAGATCCGAGGAGGACGCCATCCGCGCCCTCCCGTTCATTCCCCCATGGCTCCCGCAGTAATACCGGCCCTGGTCGGGTCCCGACTCCCGACCCCTCCGAACAGGTCAGGTTCTCATTCCCCACTCAATATGGCCGCCACAGATTGCCGCGGCTGCGCAGTCCGCACAGAAGCGATGGCACCTGTGCAGCTCTAGGGCCTCCTCCTGCCGCGTCATCATATGCGTGCATACATCGGACGCATCGGGAGGAGGACCTAGAGCTGCGCAGCCGCAATTGCATCTATGCGGACTGCGCAGCTGTGTCAATCAGTGGTAGCCATATTGAGGGGGAATGAGAACCCGACCCATTTGGAGGGGTCGGGACCCGACCGGGGCCGGTATTACTGCGGGTGCCATGGCGGAATGAACGGGGGGGCGCAGATGGCGTCCTCCATGGATCTCGATTTTGAAATGGTATTTCACTTTTTTCATACTTGCGGCCTCGTAAGTCCTTTAAAAAAAAAAAAAAATAATAATAATAATAATAATAATTATATATATATATATATATATATATATATATATATATATATATATATATATATATATATATATATATATATATATATATATATATATATATATATATATATGGGGCTTTTAGGACCATTGTAGTCCCTTACACACTCCAATGAGTTCTGGGTCACCATGAGCTTGCTGGTTAGTCTGTACATATATATATATATATATATATATGTATATATATATGTATACATATATATATATATATATATATATATATATATATATATATATATATTATTTTTATGTGCCGAGTGTGGGAAATCTGAAAAAAAAATGATATGGGGTCCCCCCTCCCGAGCCTCTGTGAACCCTTGTCCCCCATGCAGGCTGGGATAGCCAGAATGCGGAGCCCCAGCCGACTGGGGCTTCGCACCTGAGCTATACCAGCCCGCATGGTCCATGGTATGGAGGGCTCCGGGGGGGAGGGACAGCCAAGCCTTTCCCTCCCCCCCCCCCCATGGACAAGGGGCTCTTCCCCACCTCCGGTGCCCCAGGAGGAGGTGGGGGCGACGACTCCCTGGGGGGGGGGTTCATGGTGGCATCTGGGAGTCCCCTTTAAGAAGGGGACCCCAGATGCCCACCCCCTCCCAGGAGAAATGAGTATAGAGGTACAAAGTACCCCTTACCCATTTCCACAAAGGGTTACATGAAATAAAAACACAACCACGAAAAAAAGTCCTAGTTTTCTTAATTAACCAGAAATACTTACCTGTACCTTTAAAAAAAATTTCCCACATCAATATCCTCGGTAAATGATCCAACGAACTGTATCCTCTTATGTTGAGATCTTCTATTAAGTTGATTGAAGATCTCCGAAGCCCCCCACCCACATAGCAGAGAATGCGTCCTTTCGGACGCATAGCTGCTAGCTCCCGCTGTCTCTCCCCACCTGCCTGCCTGCACCTGTCAACCCCCACCTAGGCTGGCACCTAGTGCACCCATGGGTGCGCTGGGTGCCAGCCTATGTGGGTTTGACAGGTGCAGGCAGGTGGGGAGAGACCGCAGCGGGAGCCAGTAGCTTCATGTCCTTCCGAGGACGCATTCTCTGCTATACTAACGGCTCATGAATGAGCCGGATCTTTTTAATGAATTGGTTCTTTTTTATGAATCAACTGTTTTTTTTTTTTACTTTAAAATTGACTTTCTCAAAAACTATAAGGTCTTTTTGAAAAAAAAAATTCCTCTTATTCCCACTGTTCTTAACATTTTCTGCAAGTTTGGTGTTTCTAGCTTTTAAAGCGGCTTTGCTATTAACTGCTAAAGTCGGCGAGCGCTTAATTTTCCCACGGTCAGAAGGGGTTACTTTAAAATTGATTTTCTCAAAAACTATAAGGTATTTTTGATTTTTTTTCCCCTCTTGTAGTCACTGAAAGATCTCAGGTGTTAGACACCTTGAAAAATCTTTTCCATCACTTTTCTGGCCAGCATAAATGTTTCTAGTTTTCAAAGTTCGCCTCCCCATTGAAGTCTATTGCGGTTCGCGAACTTTTATGCGAACCGAACCTTCCGCAAAGGTTCGCGAATGGGGTTCGCGAACTGAAAATCGGAGGTTCGCAACATCTCTAATTGCGGGTCACTCACCTAAAGCTGAATTATTGCTAATACCTTCTGTTTTAAGAAGGCAAATTACATTATGTATTAAACCGATTGCACAACCAATTAATGTCAGTATTACACTACATCTATACAGTAGAGAATAGATGTATCTATATTTGCTCGTGGTGGAGTGGATCCCTTCCCCACCAGCAAACACGATATTGGTGGTCCTCCCTGGCCGGACCCTCCGTTCCTCACAGGAGACCCTTTTATCCTCCAGCCTAGTCACCTCCTCTCACTCTCGCATCCAAGACTTCTCACGGGCTGTCCCTTTCCTTTGAAACGTTCTCCCTCAGCCGGTTTGTCATGCCACAAGTCTGAAAACCTTCAAACGTACTCTGAAAACACACCTCTTCAGACAAGCCTATAATCTGCTATAGGCAGCTCTGAAGGCACACTGGATCACCCACTAACCCCTGTATTTCCTCCCCACTGCCCTCTAGATTGTAAGCTCGCAAGGGCAGGGACCTCCTCCTATGTTTCTCATACCGCTGTAATTTTAACATATGCACATGTACCAACTACACATCAGTATGTATGTATTTGTATATTTATTCTATTCAATTCCATGACTGTACAGTGTCTTTTACTTCTCACGTATATTTGTTCCCCATTATTTGTTTGTACTATTTACAGCGCTACGGAAGATGTTGGCGCTATATAAATAAAAATAAAAAAAATAATATTTTGGTTCAACAGTGTATAAATGTATTATTATTGGTGTATTAATGACATTAACCATTCATACTGCTTTTGTTGGTTGTGCCTAGGCAAGGGTCTGTGGACTGCCTCCTTGTCCTCCTTTTGGTTAACAATCACCTTGGACATTAACCGGAGTTACTGCTTTGCTAGATTTATGGGCATTTCCCATACCTGCCACCTTATGCATGTGTTTTAGCAGACCCTTGTTTTAGTCAGCTAAGCTCCCCATCAGGCCCTCTCTACACACTTTGTGCTTATGTGTTAACACTGCTGACACGTCCTTAAGTGGATAGCCGCAGCAGTGACAGAGGCTTCTTATCCCAACTCCTCTGGCTGCGGGCAGCAGCATGCAGCAGCCGCCTGAGAGCACACATCACTTGCTAGTGAGTGTAAGGTAAGCCACCGTCATTGTCCCCAACTCCCCATTTTCTCAGTTTATTTTTTATCAGCTGTGTATTTTTCCCAGTATTTACATTGTTGTGTATGTTCACAGACCAACTTCATGCATCTTTAATCACTTCGGGACCGGCCACCTAATCCCCCTTAAGGACCAGGCATTTTGCGGTGGAGGGGGTGCGCGCGTTTGGGGGGGTCAGGCGGCCGGATCACGTCTGTGGCTGGCTGGACAGTGTCCCCCCCCCCCATGGTGGCAAGTGCCCCCGGTCACGCCAGCAGCCATCACTCACCTTCCAGGCTCCAGCGATGAGCCGCAATAGACCCCTTCTTCTCCAGCCGACATCTCCGCTCCAAATGACGCTCAGGTCGGGTCGTGGCTTGATGACGTCATCAAGCCGGGTCCCGGCGCTGACGTCAGACGGAGCAGAGATGCCGGCCAGAGCAGAGGGGGGCGCCGATCGTCGCTGTAATTTCTGAAGTAGCTTTCTAGCCTTTTTTTCAAAAGGATTTTGTCCGATCACCCGTGGACTCAGTGAGGTCTTTCTGTACTTTGTACATGTTTTTTTTTTCTCTTGGCACTTTTTTTTGGGGGGGGGGGGGGGGGGGAGGGGGATCTTAAGTGTGTAGATTCCGATTGATGTAAAGGGACCTTGATTCAGGTCCTTGGCTATGGTATCTTGACGCATCTGTGTAATCAACAGGCGGTGTCAAGTGGGTGTGCGCATCTCTAGTGCAGCAGCACTTAGTGTTAGTCACTTTTAGTGGTCAGTTACTGATTGTATCTTTATTGTTTGTTGTAGATATTGTTGGATAGACATGTTTTTCCCTGATGAAGGGACGTTAGTCCTAAAACATTGACTTTCATCTACATCAATTAAACATTTACATTAAATGGGAAGGATGTCTGTAATTTGGTTATACAGTACATATAAAATACATGAAACATATATGCTTGTAGTATAACAGAGAATGTGTCCATCACCACTAGGATAATTTAATCACAGAAGTGCTGTTATGGTTGTGGATGCAGCAAAAAAGGTCTTTACTTAAATACTGTAAAACTATTCAGGGAAAGAATGTTCTGCTTATTGTATGTCCAAAGGGAACAGTAATGAAAAACACATAGCTTTCAGCTCAGCCACAACCACAAGAAGATTCCAATTTCCAAATAGTGTTGCCAGTCCACCTATTTCATCTCTCTCTATTGGGAATTTACATCAAATGGCAGAGCCTTTGAACTTATGCATGAGTTTCTTTCATCTGAAGCATTACTGCTGATTTGAGGATTTCAAACAGCTTAAGTATTAATAAATTAAAAAAAAAATGTTTATTTTTTAAGGAGGACAACAAACTGATAACATTAAGTCTATTGCGCTAACATTTTACATTAACCAGAATAAACCTTAAACCCCTCAACTCCCCTTAAATAACAAAAATAAAAAGTTTGTATGGATTTTTATACATTTATATGTTAACCTTTACCAGTAGAATGTGCCCCAGAAGTCAGTTATCACAATTCAAAGACATTTTTCAAATAACATTTGTAATAAAATCCACATTTTAGGTACCTAAAAGTGAACTGGTAAATCCCCGGGCAGCCACCTTTTACATAAGCCGATGTCACAAATCACAGTAGAATGATAGGCCTAATTATCCCTTTCTGTCCACGGCAACACTGGGGAAAAAAAAGTTTAGGCAATATTATTATTATTAATTTATAAAGCACCAATATATTCTGTGGCACTGTACAAAGTAAGAAACCAACATGGGGTACATTATAATACAGCAGTGGTATACACCAACATGCCAAAATGCAGAATTGGTACAAAATATAGAGCTGGTAATACAGATATATAGAGCTGGTTGTACAGTGACAAAAGTAACATGAATGTGTAACAAACTCCAAGACACAAAAGGGTGAGAGAGCCCTGCCCTTGTGAGCTTCCAGTCTAAATGATTGAGGGGAGGGGACAAGAGGTGGGGTAGTATACATTATTCATACCTTAGGGGCAGTGTGTTTTTAGTTTATCTAGTAGGATTATAACTTGGCCAATGGTCAAATGGGAAATGGCCTAAGGTAGAGCATATGCTTGTTGGAAAAAGCGAGAGTTTTGAGGGAGCATTTAAAGATATAAAAGGTTCATTCAAGAGTGATGGATGTGTTGTGGCAGGGGATTGCAGAGAAGCAGTGAAGCACGTGTGATTACAGTGGTGCTCAGCAAGATTTCGGATATCCGAACTACCCAGATAATCCAAACTTTTTCCACTATCCGAAATTTGAATAGCAATTCGGATATTTTTTAAAATCTGTATAGACTATCCGAGCAAACTTGGATTTCCCATTTGAAATACGAAATCTGGGCGGATAGTTAGTTCAGATATCCGAGCAGAAGCCAAAATCACCTTCAATGGCAAAAATCCGAGAAAGAGAGAGAGAGAGAGAACTCCTCAGAAAGAGGTTTTTGCCATTTGAAGAGACTTTTGGAAGCATTTTAAGACATTTTCAGGTCGCTTCCGGTTTTCTATCCAGATATCCGAATCCGGCCGGATATTGGGTTCGGATATCCGAGTTTACTCGGATACCAAAAAGTTTGGATTCAGATATCCGATCCGGATCCGAATCAATTCAGATTTTAAAAAGGGGTATCCAAGCACCCCTGCGTGTGAAATATTGTTTACGTGAACGCGAGGAGGAGGTGATTCTAGAGGAGAACAGAAGAAGGTCATATCCAGATCTGAGATTGCGGTTGGGGTGGTATCTGGAAACTAGTGACGAGAATGGACAGAGGAGAGCTTTGTAGGTTAGGCTTAAGAGTTTGAAATGGATCCTCTGATTCATTGGTAGTGTCACGATCCCTCCTGTAGCATGTCCTGTTGGTTGCAGTGGACCTGCAACCAGGCAGTTCTGATTTCTCTACATGTATTCAGTTGCATGGTTTTGATTGCATTTACACTGAGAGTCATTGTCATCTGCAATCACTCTGCAGTTCAGAGCAGCTCAGGATGTTGTTGTGTATTTACCCGTGGCTTTCTGCAGCTGAACTGAAGCCAGGCAGCACTGAATTCCCCACTTGCATGTTGCTACAGTACATAATGTTACATCCATTTGTAATGAGAGTCCTATCTATCTGTAATCAGCCTGCAGCAGGGGCGTAGAAATAGGGGTTGCAGAGGTTGCCAGTGGCCACCGCATCGGGGCCCTAAGGGCCCTCCCTCAACTACAGTATTAGCTCTTTATTGGTCCTGTGTTCATAATAATCACTTCTATAGATACTTTGAATAGTGGTAATTATTAACACACTGTTCCCCTTCCCCTTCTAGCACCTCCAACACTGTAGTTGCCATTGGCAGGTTTTGGTGCGCCATATTAATTGCTATGTATAGAGTGTGTGGGGGGCCCCATTGTAAAACTTGCATCGGTCCCCATAACTCCTTAGCTACGCCACTGGCCTGCAGTCTTCAATCAGATTAACACTGGATTGAGTGATTATCATTCAGCTGTGTCGGAAGTTGCATGCCTACTCTCTTTTCCAATATATTTTATTGAATGAAATTTGCAAACAGATTATCACAGAGTGCACATTAAAGCAGATTGGTAACACTTAACACGTTTGGTTAGCATTTAGAGTAGCATCGTTTACAAATACCATTTTTTTTTTGAAATTTTTTAAGAAAGGAAGATAGGCTATTCAGAGTAGGATTGGTCCCATACCTTATGCTTAAGGTGGTGCTGTATCAAATTGAGATAAAGAAGAAACACAAGAGCAAAATCACAATTTGTTATAGGGAGGGTGGGACTCCATGAGGGAGTAAGGTAGGGGGATAGTGTTCCCATAGATGGGCTTCTGAGATTAGGAGGAGGTATAGAAGAGAGGAGAGGAGATGAAGTAGGAATATGGAGAGGAGGAGAAAAGAAGACTAGGAGAGAGAGGAGAAGAAGAGAAGAGGAGTGGTGAGTAGGCGGAAGTGCTATACGTAGAGAGATGATAGGCACCGTGTGGTAGCTTGATTATGACAGACATCATTCAGATGGTAAAGTTTTTGGGGTCTGACTATGACATTACACTCTTAAACTCATCAGAATCTTTAAATTCATACCAACAAGCCCATATTTTGGATATTTTGTCAGCCTGGTCATGGGCTATGAGGATCAGCTCTTCCAGTTCTTTCACTCTTTCGACTCTCGAGAACCATTGTTTTAGGGTAGGAACAAGCTTCGTTTTCCATAGTGCTGGTATGGTTGCTCTGGCCGCTGAGATCAAGTGAGGGACTATGGATTTCTTGTATTGAGTTGGAGAGTAGGTTGAGTTATGTAGGAGGAATACATCTGGAGTGTAGGGCATGTTACATCCCGAAATATGTTGGGTTAACCTATGGACGTCCTTCCAGAATCTTTTCAATAGAGGACAGTCAAACATCAGGTGAAGTAGGTTACCTGGACCTTTTTCACAGCGCCAGCATATGTTAAGCACATTAGGCATGAATTTACTTAGGATCTCTGGCGTTCTATACCATAGAGTAAGGAATTTATAATTTTGTTCCCTAGCCCTTGTATTTCTGGAAGATTTATGTGTGTTTGAATATATCGTGAGCCATTGATCTTCTGGTAAAGGAGAGCCTAGAAGTTTATCCCAATTTTTCTTAAAGATAGGAGCTGGTGATGATTGGGCGCATAGCAGAAGATTGTAATTCCAGGATAGCATATGGCGTTACACAATTTGATCAAAAGTGTGAATCAAAAAATGAGAAAGTCTGTGGGCCGCTCCCAGTTTGAGAATGGGTGTCTCTAAAAAATGCTGTATCTGGAAGAACGTCCAGTATGGTAGGGTTTGATCTAAGGTGGGATGCGTGATGGCTTCTCGGGGTTTGAGTGTTCCAGCTGTAACACAGTGGTGCACCCTGGGGAGTTCTACTTTTGCCCAGGCTCTAAGAAAAGCTGATTCATTTCCTGGTGTAAAAAGAGGATGTCCTAGTAGTGGTGTCATAGGCCCATTTTGGAGAGAGATTTTGTATTTTTTGCAGCATATCATAAAGGCTTGTTTTGTTGCTGTTATTAATGGATGATTTAATTTGTTACCACTAGTTTGTATGGAGGGTATCCATGGGTAGCCTCCTATCTGGGTGCCCATGATCTCCTGCTCTATCTTAACCCAATCTTTCTGGGTTGGTGAGGTTGTCCAGTCAGTAACCCGTACTAGGTGTGAGGCAAGGTGATATAATTTTAGGTTAGGGAGGCCTGAACCCCCTCTGTCTAGGGGCAGGGAGAGAGTACTGTTGCTCAGCCTTACTTTTTTATGACCCCATATGAATTGGTTGAGAGAAGTTTGTAGTTTTTTCAAAAAAGTTGGTGGAAGGTGGACAGGAACTGTCTGAAAGAGGTATAGGAGTTGTGGGAGGATTGTCATCTTCATAGATGCCATCCTTCCGAACCAAGACAGACCTTTAAGCTTATTCCAGTCTGTTAGTTCTTTTTGAATTTTGTCCCAGAGTGGGCTATAATTGTAGTCAAACAGATTGTCTAGTTTCTCTGGTAACTTAATGCCAAGGTATGGAATTGCTTTTGTTTCCCATTTAAAGGGGAATCTCTTTCTACAAGTCATCACATCCTCTGCTTTGAGGGTAACATTCAGTGCATAGGATTTGTCGTAGTTGATTTTTAGGTTGGAGATTAATCCAAAGTTTTGAAGTGCTTGTATCAGGTTCGGGAGGGTGGTTAGGGGATTTGATAAAAAGAATAACATGTCATCAGCAAAGGCTGCTATTTTGTATTCATCCCGACCAATCCTAATACCCTGAATATCCGCATTGGATCTGACCTGGTTTAAAAAGGGCTCTAAGCAAAGAATATAAATTAAGGGGGATAAGGGGCACCCCTGCCTAGTGCCATTCGAGATAGGGAATGACTCCGAGAGAGAGAGGTCCGCCTTCACTTTAGCTGATGGGTTGCTGTAAAGCAGATTAATCCATGAGGTGAGTTGTGGGCCCAGTCCTAGATTGGAAAGTATAGCCCTAATGTAGTCCCAGGAGACTCTGTCAAAGGCCTTCTCGGCATCGGTCGATAGCAGAAAGCCATCCGACCGACGCCGAGAAAGCCAGTGCTGAATCCCAATAGCCTTGGTCGTGTTGTCCCTGCCCTCCCTTCCAGGGACAAACCCAGCCTGGTCTTGATGAATAAGGTGTGGAAGAAGCGGAGTGATTCTGTTTGCCAAGGCCTTGGCAAATATCTTAATATCACAATTAAGTAGTGAAATTGGTCTATAGTTGTTACATAGGGTAGGGTCCTTTCCTTTCTTATGGATCACCGTCACATGGGCTTCAAGAAGCTGCACAGAGGAGATGGTTTGGTCTGAAACGCTGTTGAATGCTTTAATAAAACAGGGTGCCAAGGCCTTGGCAAAGAGCTTATAATATTGGGCGGTGAGCCCGTCGGGCCCTGGGCTCTTCCCTGATTTCAAATTTGTCACAATGTTTAAGAACTCCCCTTGACCTATTGGTAATTCTAGTTCTTTTACCACATCTGTTTTTAGAGGGCAAAATCCATGTTTTTGTAGGTATTCCTGGATCAGTTTATTTTTGTCTGTCTGAGAGGGTGTCTCTCTACCCGCTGGGTGGAGGTTATATAGGCTCAGGTAGTAGCTGTGGAAAGCTTCTAAGATTGCCGGGGTAGTGAAGTGATTCTGACCTTTAGGGTTGTTAATTAATGGGATTAGTTGTCTGGCCCTCTTACGTTTGAGTTTTCTAGCTAAGAATGTGCCTATTTTGTTGTCCCATTCATAGAAGGCTTTTTCTGTCCGGAGAATAGAGTATTGTGCTTTCCTCTCTAGGGTCTGTTTAAGGTCTTGTCTTTTTTGTTGGAGGGAGGTTAGGGTGTCTTCCCTGGGATTCTTTTGATGGGCCTGCTCTAGCTGAGAGATTTCTTTTAGTAGGGTCTGTATTCGGGAGTATTTTTCTCTTTTCTTTCGTGCCCCCAGCTTAATAAGTTCCCCCCTTATGACTACTTTGTGGGCCTCCCAATAGCCAGAGGTGAAGCTTCACATGTTAGGTTATGTTTCATGTAGTCAGATAAAATCTTGGTGACCGCACAGGAGGACTCCAAATCCCCCAAGAGCTCCGGGTTTAGCTTCCAATTGAATTGGAAAGATTTCAGAAAAGGGATTTTAAGTTTTAAAAACACTGGCGTGTGGTCAGAGAAGGCTATAGAGCCTATATATGCCTTTGCGACATATTCTAAGTCAAGTTGGGTGATTAGCAAATGGTCGATGCGTGAGTATTTCCCATGTGGAGCAGAATAGTATGTAAAATCTTTACTTTGAGGGTTCAGAGTCCTCCAGGCGTCCACCAAGGAGAGGTCATGTAGTCTGTCTCTAACCCTTTTTATTGTTTTATAAGGGAGTTGAGATTTGCCATTTGAGGTATCAATTGGTGGGTGTAGGGGTATGTTGAGATCATCTCCCCAGATAATCATGCCTTTAGCGTAATCTAATAATTTGTTAGCAGTAGTAGTTAGGAACGACTCCTGTTTTTCATTGGGTGCATAGATCGAAGCTAAGGTAATATCCCTGTTGCCTAATGTGCAGTGAACAAATATAAATCTACCCTCAGGGTCCGCTAGGTGGTCCTTCACCTGTAGCTCACATGACTTATGTAGGAGGATAGAGACTCCTCTAGTTTTACCTGCTGGAGAAGTGGAGTGGTAGCTTCTGGTGTAGTTTTTGTCCCTTAAATAGGGTGTGTATCGATTGGAAAAATGCATTTCCTGAATCATGGCGATCATGGCATTTTGGCTTTGGAGGAGGTGTAAGAGAGCCGTACGCCTTTCCGGGGTGTTAAGCCCATTAACATTATGGGATGTGACTGTCCAAAGGACTGAGTTCCTTTGTGAGAACATTGGGTCTGACCCTTTAAAGCTGCCACTCCACTTGACCGCTCCCTCACCACTTAGTAATGAGAAAAGAAAAGAGATAGAATAGAGAGTGAAAATAGAGGGAGGAAAGAGATAAACAGCTATCATGAGCAAAAGCACAATTTAGCACAAATTAAGTATAAGAACAAGCTTAAGTGCTTCAACTGAGTTTGGAAGCAATTACGGTATAGACAGATCAGTCTATGACCTGTCTAGTTAGTTGACGGATTGAGGGTCAGTGCAGTTAGTTACACTGTGTGGGGATTTGAGTGACAAGGATCCAATTAATGGTACTCAGGAGAGTGTCCTGTGTCGACCCGCCACAATTTCCTGGTTTCAGGGTGCGTATCGTAAGTGTAGCCCTAAACAAATTGAATCTGAGGAACCCAGGGTCTAGCCGATCCAGATACGAGAAGCTCTAAATATTGAGATCTTCCGCGCTAGCTGGTCTGTTCAGCTTTTAAGTTGCCTAATTGTGCTATCTAGCAATATACGCAACCTAAGAGCAGGAAATTAAATTATATTAGCATAACAGGTGATTGATAAGTCCGGTGTATAACCAGCAACATGAAGCCTTAAACTAAAGTAACCTTTAAAACATTATACCTATACATCAGTGACAGACTTAACCAGTTAAGCTAAACAGTTTAACATTTGTACATATTGCGTAGGGACAGATGCGTAGTTAAATATTGAGCATACAATGACTTACGCACTGGGTTAGGTAGGTGTAGCATTGTGTAGTGCCTTATGAGAGGGCAAGCAGGGAAAGGGGAAAAAGAGCACATAACTATCATAAGTAACTTAGAGATTAAGGCATTATATAAAGTAGGTGAACTCCTGCCTGGAGGAACACATCAAAAAAACAGAAAGATTGAGCGGGCAATAAAAAGCCCAAGCAGGTAGTCACCCATGAAAGGCCTAAAGAGTCGCCAAGGTAGAAGAACGAGGAGAAAGGAGAAGTCACCCATCAGCGTTGTCTTGTAGAGCAGGGCCTTGGTCGGCGTCACTCTCCTCAGATGCGGACCCGGCATTGTTTTCCTGTGGGTCATCATCAGCGAGTTCGGAGACTTGGCTAAAGCGCCTTCTACGGGCTTGTTGGTGATCGCTAGAGTTACTCGAGGTGCGGTCTCGTCTCCTCACGGACCCGGTGCGATCTACCGCTGTCAGGGTTGGGTGCCCATCTCCAGTAGTTAGGTGTTGCCAGTCTGGAAGATCCACTGTGGGAATATGGAGAGCTCTACAGAAATATTCCAAGTCCAGCGGGTGCCTCAGATTGGCTGTAATCGATCCCTTCGTTGCTTGTAGGCAAAAAGGGAAGTGCCAGCGGTAGACAATGCCGTTCTCTCTTAGGAGCTGTAATAATGGTTTCAGTGCTCTCCTTGTTTGCAAAGTGATAATCGACAGGTCCTGGTAGAGCTGAATAGTGGCATCATTGAAATATATCTCGTCTTGCTGTCTAGCTTTCTTCAGGATTTCTTCTTTCAGCGAGAAGCTAGATAGACAACAGATTATGTCGCGTGGGGGACCCTCTTCTCGTCCCTTAGGGCGAAGTGCACGGTGCGCTCTTTCTATTGCTATCGGGCTGTCCTTAGGTTTTTCTAACAGTTGGTTAAAAATGGCGGTTACAGCCTCAAGGATAGAATCTTGGGTTACCGACTCAGGGAGGCCCCTTATTCTAATATTGTTGCGACGTCCTCTATTGTCTAAGTCTTCCAATTTTTGCTGAAATTCGAACATCTTATTATCTTGCTTCTCTGACTTAGTTTGCAGGTCACTTACTTGGCTGCGGGTGTCTTTTCCTTCCTTCTCTAGAGAGGATAGTCTGGTGTGAATCTGCGTCACATCTTCTCTGAGGTCAGCTATGGCAGTAGAGAATGTTTCTTTTATATCTGCAGCTATCTCTCTCATGAATGCCAGAGTCGGCATATTATTCAGTTTTTCTAGTACCTTGGAGTCTTTCTGCCCGCGAGATGTGCCTAAGTAAAAGTCTTCTGAAGGGCTGGGTGAAGTAGACGCCATAGTGGGAGAGGCGCGCCCTGCATTTCCACTCTTCTGCGCTCTAAACATCTCCGGGACGTTCTTAGGTGGTCGAGGTGCTGGGTCCCCGGGGTTCTTAGAGGTCCCGGTAGTCTTTTTGTCCTCTTTCATGTTTGGGATTAGGCTGGAAACCAGGTTTAAGCGGGTGCACGGACGGAGCTCTCCTAGCAAGCAGCCATCTCAGAGCGGTGCCAAGCCACGCCCCCGCATGCCTACTCTCATTGTGCGATGTTCATAGAAAAGCCTCCTCCTTCTCTGATACCGGGCCCTGAAGTAGCATTCAGCTTTCCGCAGCTGTCTGCTGGGTCCCATGTTATAATTGTGTATTACCTTCCCTTGCCTTGTATTGCTTTGTCTTGCTCTCTTGTGGACATTTGATGTACCCTGTACCATGTGTTAAAAAAAAAAAAGTAGATAACACTAATTCTGCTTTTCAAGAGAGCTGAGCTGCATCATTACCATGCTCTATGCGACGGACTTCACTGATAGTAGCAGACACTCCTGCTGATTTATAATGGCTGGCTCACACACTACAGAGTGCCGTGCTGTTTTCACATGTAACTAGCTAAGTAAATAGATAATACAGGCTGCTAATTAGTTACTTACTTAGTAGCCTGTTTGGTTATTTATCTAGCTAGTAGCATGTGAAAACAGCATGGCTCTTTGTAGTATGTGAGCCAACCGTTATAAATCAGCTGGAGTGTCTGCTACTATCAGTGAAGTCCGTTGCATAGCGCATGGTAATGACGCAGCTCAGCTCTCTTGAAAAGCAGAATTAGTGTTATCATCTACTTTTTTTAACAAAAGGTCTATGGAGAAATGTATGCTTTCCATATTAAATAACTGATATGGGGTTAACGGAAAAGCATCATTTTCACTAAACTGCCCCTTTAAAGGCTTACGCATGCCTCCTCCTGTGAAGTCTGCCTATAAGGACATTTGAATATAACACCTTATTGTCAATGCAAACACCTTATTGTCACCTGTAAACACCTTGACTGTTTTGGGTGTCTCAGAGGCTGCATGTAGAGGATGCAAGAAGGAAACTGATATATTTGCATGTGAAAGCAAGCTTGGATGTACCAGACATCCTGGCACCGGTTTTTATAGAAAAGTAGGAAATTAATTTTGGTTTAAAAGTTGGAGTAGCCCCAGGTTACATGTTCCCCTATAAAAGCCATCTCTCAGAGACAGTATTTTCCTGAAGGTAGTGCTTGAGCTAGAGAAGTCCCTGATTTCCTATCAGAACCCGTGTCCTTACACAACAAAGTTTTGACCTGTACTTTGGCAAAGTTCGGTTTCTGTTTTATTACTTCTTTTTTTTTTTTGATAAGCAAATTGTTTTGTGTGTCTTTGTACCTTTTTTGTAAGCATTCTTTGTATATACAGTGGGTTGCAAAAGTATTCGGCCCCCTTGAAGTTTTCCACATTTTGTCATATTACTGCCACAAACATGAATCAATTTTATTGGAATTCCACAACACAAAGTGGTGTACACATGAGAAGTGGAACGAAAATCATACATGATTCCAAACATTTTTTACAAATAAATAACTGTAAAGTGGTGTGTGCATAATTATTCGGCCCCCTTTGATCTGAGTGCAGTCAGTTGCCTATAGACATTGCCTGATGAGTGCTAATGACTAAATAGAGTGCACCTGTGTGTAATTTAATGTCAGTACAAATACAGCTGCTCTGTGAGGGCCTCAGAGGTTGTCTAAGAGAATATTGGGAGCAACAAAACCGTGAAATCCAAAGAACACACAAGACAGGTCAGGGATCAAGTTATTGAGAAATTTAAAACAGGCTTAGGCTACAAAAAGATTTCCAAAGCCTTGAACATCCCACGGAGCACTGTTCAAGCGATCATTCAGAAATGGAAGGAGTATGGCACAACTGTACACCTACCAAGACAAGGCCATCCACCTAAACTCACAGGTCGAACAAGGAGAGCGCTGATCAGAAATGCAGTCAAGAGGCCCATGGTGACTCTGGATGAGCTGCAGAGATCTACAGCTCAGGTGGGAGACTCTGTCCATAGAACAACTATTAGTCATGCACTGTACAAAGTTGGCCTTTATGGAAGAGTGGCAAGAAGAAAGGCATTGTTAACAGAAAACATAATAAGTCCCGTTTGCAGTTTGCCACAAGCCATGTGGGGGACACAGCAACCATGTGGAAGAAGGTGCTCTGGTCAGATGAGACCAAAATGGAACTTTTTGGTCAAAATGCAAAATGCTATGTGTGGCAGAAAACTAGAGATTGCATTGTGTGTGTGTGGTCTGTTCTTGCACTTTGGCCGTAAAATGCCAGTATGAGTGCAAGCTGCTTGACAGCAGTGTATGAGATACTCGGAGTGTCATTCTGGAGGACTGCTAGTGGTGGCAGAATGTGGTTCAGGGTCGACAGCCTTGTGTTAGCTTGAATAAATTGGCTCCCCCTCTAGATTTTGGGTTCAAACCCCTATCAGGAACTGTCTCTGCAGGCTTGCCGTGAAGCCGGTTCCTGACAATAGGTACTAGTGTAGGTTATGCAGCCATAGGTTCCCCAGTATATGGTTAGCCAGCCATAGGTGCCTCCAGTATAGGTAGCCAGCCATAGGTGCCTCCAGTATGGGTAGGTTAGCCAGCCATAGGTGCCTCCAGTGTAGGTAGTTTAGCCAGGCTGTTGGAGTAGGAGGATGGAGGAGCAGCCGCAGCACATGGGACTCCATAGTCCCATGTGGAGCCATAGGGAGAGAGACCTAACTCCTCCGCCTCCCTCTCCTTGGGTCTCCCTTCATGCTTCCCCCTCCATTGAAGACAAGTGTGGCAGTGGCGTGTTAGAAAGAACTCTTCTTCTGGGCTCCAGGCGATGCCCATGTGCCGCTGGGTTGCTCTCTCTGCAGATCACCACTCAGAAGTAGTGTACTTCCTACTTTCAGTGAGCGGTGATGTGCACAGAGAGCAGCCTCGTGGCACATGGACATCACCTGGAGCAGCGAAGGTGAGTTCTTACTAACACCCTGCCACCAACGCTGCTGCATTTGTCTTCAGTGGAGGGGGGGGAGCAAGGAGAGAGACCCAAGGAGAGGGAGGAGTCGGGTTCCTCTCCCTGCTGCCGCTGCTCCCCCCTCCTTTACCGCATCCCCCAGCCTCTCTGCACCCTGGGCAGTTAAACAACCCGCCCACCTGAATAAACGGGGCTTACTGCACATATGAAGCATAGCTTATTTCACATGCTTTTATAAGGAATCTACCTTTGTCTGCCGAGAATTCCGCTGAGACCTGGGCGGAATCTGCCGCTTTCAGGTCTCGGTGTTTGTTTGCCGCTGATGATGCTGTTACTAGGTTACAGGCTGCACATTCTGATAGGCGGAGGGCACATTCCCAGTATGCCCTCCGTAGAGGTAAACGATAGTCAGCTGACTCCGGGCATCTGACAGAGCGGTGTCAGCTAACATTACAAATGACACCTAGGCAGGGCCTTGCTGTTTAATTGGATGTGCAGAGTGTGGCCAGCCACCGATTGGATAATGAGCTGTATTTAAATCTGCAGAGTGCTCCCAGTCATCGCCCGTGATAAGCATAGCTTTGGCTAGTTGCTGGGTGCGCACTCCTTCACCTTGGCTTGTATTTGACTATCCTTGTCTGTTGTGATTACCCTCTGCTTGATTCCTGGAAATCCTTGTCTGCTGCCTGGACCGACCTTTGCCTGTTACTGGAAACTCTTTGCCTGCTACCTGGACCGACCTTGCCTGTTACTGGAATCTCTTGCCTGCCGCCTAAACCGACCTCTGCTAGTTACTGGATACTCTTGCCTGCTGCCTGGACCAACCATTGCATGTTTACTGGATACTCTTGTTTGCCGCCTGGACCGACCATTGCTTGTTACTGGAAACTGTACTTCTTTCATGATACCTGAACTGGACGATAAGTATACTCCAACTATCCCTGTCAGTCATTTGAACAACTTTGCATGCAGTCTCATATGAACTTTATTACATACTGCCTGGAGCATCCATTGCCTGTTGAATTACTTTGTATGCAGACTAGTAGGAACTGTGTCACAACGTGCATCATCTATTACCTGTTGAATAACACTGCATGTCGACTTGCATGAACTATCTCATAACCTGGATCATCCATTACCTAATGAATAACCTTGCATGAAGACTTGCCTGCACTGTCTCATACCTGGTTTACCCATTGCCTGAACCTTGCATGTGGATTTGCTTGATCCCTCTCCTGATACTTGAAAATCTGCACTTGTCATCTCTGCCATTACTGACAAATGACGCTGACAGCCTTATCCTTCTGAACCAAGGTAATAACCCTGTGTGATACAGACAAACTACTGAACTGTGTTACTAGCCTCATTATGGTTCTAACAGGTTATTCCTCTCTACATCTGTCTGTATGCCTTGCACGTTAAGACATGTGGGTAACCATAGTCAGGTGACAAATAAAGTGTCCTGTAATGCGGGGGCTTGTCTATAGGTGAAGACGTGAGCCAGGCTCAGAACCACAGTAATAGATTGGGGCATAGAGATTGAGTGAGCACATAAATTGTCAAGCCTTACAGCTTAATGTTTGGTAAAACAGCGAGGAGAACGCCAGCGCATACCACTAAGGCTGCATCTGAAATGACCACCAGCTCAGTGTGTAGCACCTATATAGACTTTCTACACACTTCACATTCAATTCAGATGCAAATCATATGCAAATCTGCTACTACTTATCATGCAAACAGGAAACTCAGGAGGAGGGGCTGGGAGCAGCTAACCTGACAGTTACATAGTTACAAAGTTAAGGAAAGGTGGGGGGAAAGGCTGCGCATCCCTAAACACATGCTGCAATTGAATGGTTAATCACACAGGCATACACCGCCTCTGCCAGACTGAAAAATGCATGCCCTGCATCCAAGATAAGTGCTAACATTTATTACACTAGGAGGTACTTTAGTTTCCAATATGGTTTGCATGCAAAGTATATTATACTAGACACTTGCGCCACGGTGAGGCAGACCTCCGGGCAAGTGACTTAACCTAAATTTAAAACCTCGGGAGCAGCTAAGCAGAAAAAAATGTGTAACTTACATTTGGTAAAACAGCGAGGAGAACGCCAGCGCATACCACTAAGGCTGCATCTGAAATGACCACCAGCTCAGTGTGTAGCACCTATATAGTCTTTCTACACACTTCACATTCAATTCAGATGCAAATCATATGCAAATCTGCTACTACTTATCATGCAAACAGGAAACTCAGGAGGAGGGGCTGGGAGCAGCTAACCTGACAGTTACATAGTTACAAAGTTAAGGAAAGGTGGGGGGGAAAGGCTGCGCATCCCTAAACGCATGCTGCAATTGAATGGTTAATCGCACAGGCATGCACCGCCTCTGCCAGACTGAAAAATGCATGCCCTGCATCCAAGACAAGTGCTAACATTTATTACACTAGGAGGTACTTTAGTTTCCAATATGGTTTGCATGCAAAGTATATTATACTAGACACTTGCGCCACGGTGAGGCAGACCTCCGGGCAAGTGACTTAACCTAAATTTAAAACCTCGGGAGCAGCTAAGCAGAAAAAAATGTGTAACTTACATTTGGTAAAACAGCGAGGAGAACGCCAGCGCATACCACTAAGGCTGCATCTGAAATGACCACCAGCTCAGTGTGTAGCACCTATATAGTCTTTCTACACACTTCACATTCAATTCAGATGCAAATCATATGCAAATCTGCTACTACTTATCATGCAAACAGGAAACTCAGGAGGAGGGGCTGGGAGCAGCTAACCTGACAGTTACATAGTTACAAAGTTAAGGAAAGGTGGGGGGGAAAGGCTGCGCATCCCTAAACGCATGCTGCAATTGAATGGTTAATCGCACAGGCATGCACCGCCTCTGCCAGACTGAAAAATGCATGCCCTGCATCCAAGACAAGTGCTAACATTTATTACACTAGGAGGTACTTTAGTTTCCAATATGGTTTGCATGCAAAGTATATTATACTAGACACTTGCGCCACTGTGAGGCAGACCTCCGGGCAAGTGACTTAACCTAAATTTAAAACCTCGGGAGCAGCTAAGCAGAAAAAATTGTGTAACTTACATTTGGTAAAACAGCGAAGAGAACGCCAGCGCATACCACTAAGGCTGCATCTGAAATGACCACCAGCTCAGTGTGTAGAACCTATATAGACTTTCTATACACTTCGCATTCAATTCAGATGCAAATCATATGCAAATCTGCTACTACTTATCATGCAAACAGGAAACTCAGGAGGAGGGGCCTGCGCAGTACAGCCCGGAGGACGTCCGATAACATCAGCGCGCCCCCGTGAGGCGCATTTTGAAACGCAAAATGGCAGCCGGCCTGGTCAGGTCGGGTCGGCCACCGGAGGGGACCGGGAGCCTGCGGAGCGGCGCCGAGGGCACGTCCTGGCTGCCCACGGCTGGAGGAAGCCCCAGGTAAGTGGATGGGCATTTTTATTTTTTTAAGAGCCACCCTGAACCTTCCCTTTAAAAGCATTTCAACAAGAAATGGTTTTTCTAGCCTAGAGCTACCATTTGTGCTATAAAACGGATGCTCATAGGATCAGTAAGTGTAATTGTCTGGAGATTGCTACACTTAGCAAAGGTACGAGAAAGTAGGAGGCGCCCTTGGAGGTACTAGTGATCAGGCTTACACTGGGGTTTACCAATGATTATACGGATTGTTGTGTGTAAAAGGAAACACACCAATATTCGTGAGAATCTATATATTGTTTTTGGGTAATGTGCGTATTGATATTAGACAATTATTTGATACGAGAAATTGGAATGATCCTACCTTAGAAAGTAGTCAAATCCATTAGTGTAAAATTTTAGAATTTATTGTAGCACTTAAAATGACAACGCGTTTCGCGGCTGAAACCGCTTCATCAGGTCGTATGTTGTGCCTTGGAAAAAAAGGAGGAGACAAGGCACTAAGACAGAGGAACATCACATAATATACTATTAGCATTAAAATGATTACGAAATTCGTAACCAGTAAGAACATTCTTTAACAATAATTTTATGATAAAATCTTAAAAACATGCATCAATCCAAATGTATGCACCAATAGGTTTCACATTGCAGTGTAACATTAATATAATGCATCTATCAGAGTAAAAACACCAGTATTCCGCATATTCCACCTTGTGGTGTAACCTAATACATCGGCCAGCATCAGACAAAATGTAAATACCAGTAGTCTAAATGCTATGGAAAGCATCAAGGCGGGGGGGGGGGGGGGGGGGGGAGAAAGGAATGAGGGAACTGGGGAACGAAATATATGAATGTGGCCAAATATGGGTATGTTAAGGGAGGTATTGCATATACCTATTGTAGTCAAGTCTAATGGTGTAGGAGTGTTTCAAAGAGGGAGTGGTGTAAAGTGTACTCAAATAAAGTTGTAGGTATTGCTAGGAGAGTAATCCCCCTTCTGATGGGTCCCAATTGGAGCATGGGAGCATTCGTAGGCGGCTTACCTTTAGCGAACACACCTCTGAGCTTGGGCGCCTTTGTGCGCCGCCATCCCCACTCATACTTTAAATGAGAGAGCATTTCCGCATTCGTGGACGGGCAAGGGGAGGCGTGGTGATCTGCGTCACCGCGCCTCTTGCGTACAAAACGGACGTAACTACTATGCGTGTCCTCACCTCTCAAGGGGGAGGAGGCGTGGCCAGTGATGCTCTCTCGCTTTCAGCGAGAGTTCGCTGCACGTAATGTTTTATTGTTGCCGTGTCCCCTAGGCAACGGGGGGGCGGCTATCTCCTGTAACTGTGTCGGCCATTTTCTCGAAGCCCGTCGGCTCAGCGGCCAAGTGCATACATATAAAGAAGGAATATTAAATCCATTTGTATATACATATATTTTCCTTGTAAGAGCTTAGTATTTCCGGTGTTTTGGATCAGGATAGAGTGGCCCATATATGAGGAGACCTAGAGTGGGTAAACATAACACAAAATTTCCAATAACATTAGATCAGCAGACTTAGTGTGTTGCAGCAAATGTTATGCTCGGTGTATCACAGTTATCACAAGTATAAATGCAAACATATATACAAACCCCACATTGGGATGTATTTGAGATGTGCATATATACAAAAATGACTCAGTGTATCACAGTTGACACGAACAGATCTGCAAGCATATGCACAACCCCCAATTCAGAAGTATTAGGTAGGGACACGTGTATAGGGAATTCCGTATTCCTACCCATGGGGGTGACTCAAGGTAGATTTAAGTGTTATATTTGGCTGTATCTCTACAGCTACTAGATAGTGCGTTCCTGTGGCTATATAGATGTCCCTGTTTCTTTTGGAATAAACATACATTGGGGCCACCTGTGTACTTTCTTGCCCCTATTGGTGTGTAGATTAAGCAATGCACAGGAGAATCAAGAAAAATAAAATAAAATAAATTAAATAAAATAACACTTAGCAAAGGTTATCCTGATCCAATGAGCATTGCATTCTACCGCACCTTGAATTAGAAAAACTCACTTGGTAGTTTTGAAAAAAACATATATACATATGATCTGCATTATCTATGATCAGTCATAATTAGACAAAAGATTGCACTTCATGACAATTCAACAAATTAAAAACATTGAAAACCTGATCACATAAAACTCACTGCCAGCAGTATGGCAAATGCAAAATATCTGCACACAATAATAACTAATATATAGCCAGCACTGGGAGCTCAATCACTGCGCCCCGAGGTGGGAGAACCTGGGTTCAGTAAAGTGCAATAATCCTGTATTAATACCTCAGTGAGTAAGAAAAGCACAAGGAACAATATCACTATATAATGTATAGTATATAGTAAGTGAGCTGAAAAAATTAATAGCTGAGCATAGAAAAGTGCATGGAAAACAGACAATGGGCTACATTCAAAGGTTGGTGAACTTTCCATGCACAGACAATACACTATGCAAACTATGTGAGGCATCCTATATAATAATCTGCCTGTGCCCCTGCATCCTTCTGTGTCCCTGTGTCCGTGTGTTTAGGCCATATATGCGCGGCACATGGGCGGACTTAAAGATGAACTCCAGTGAAAATTATGTAATAAAAAAGTGCTTAATTTTTACAATAAGTATGTATAAATCATTTTGTTAGTGTTTGCCCAATGAAAATTTTTTTGTAACGGTTGGGTGTCGCAACTCAGATGTCTGATTATTTGGTGATCTGCAGAATCACCAATAATGCAGACGCTATACCTGATTATGTGTGATCTGCAGAATCACCAATAATACCAGTATAGCAAAACAAAGAGCTGAGTGTGTGGTGCAACCGTAACTTTAATAGTTTTATGAGACCTCACCAGAGGGGCTGGTGAGGTACTATCAGTACACTGACCGTGTAATAGGGTTCAAGCTCCAGCAAGCTGGAGATACAATACTGAAGAGACCGAATCTCCCGAGGAGCGGGTGATTCAGAGTGTACTGCAGCCGAGTGATCACCCGAGGAGCGGGTGACTCAGACTGTACTGCAGCCTAGGAGCAGGAGATACAAACAGTACTGCACTAATGATCGCCTGAGAAGCAGGTGATTCAGACTGTACTGCAGCCTAGGAGACTAAAACGCAAACAGTACTGCACTAAAGAATAACTTCACCGGAGGAGCTGGTGAAGCTAACACCTCACCAGGGGCGAGGGCCCACTGGTGAGTAGAATGGTCTGACAGGCAAGGTTCGGCAACAGAGAGGTAAGTATCGGTACAGAATCGTGAGGCAGGAGAGTAATCGGTAATCAGGCAGAGGTTCAGCAACAGAGAGGTAAGTATCGGTACAGAATCGTGAGGCAGGAGAGGAGTCGGTAATCAAGCAGAGGTTCAGCAACAGAGAGGTAAGTATCGGTACAGAATCGTGAGGCAGGAGAGGAGTCGGTAATCAGGCAGAGGTTCAGCAACTTTAAGGCAGAAAGGCGGAAGTACAGAATCAGAAAGCGAGATCAGAGTCAGAGTTTAGCCAAGAGTCATACACAGGAAATCAGTACAATATAAACAATATCCTAGTCTGGGTGTGAAGTCCTTGATTTCAACACCTGGGATCTAGTCTAAGGTCTGAGCGCTAACACACGAGGTATTCACGACAACAGACAACCTCTGAATGAAGCCCGGAGGCTTAAGAAGCAGAGGAGACCCCACTGGCACGCCCCTCAGAATCAGCCAATCCTGGGCGCCGTGGGACTCCTCTGACATCAGCCGACCAGCAGGTCAGCTGACGGGCTTCCTCCCCGCATAAAGGTCCCGTCTGTGTGCGCGCCCGCGTGAGACGGCGACCCCTTGAGTACATGAACGTTCCGTCCTCAGCGTCCTAGACGCCGGGAGAATGGATGGCGGCATGGAGGCAGCTGCGGCGGCGGTGCTGTTCGCCCCAGCTGCCTCGTCTGTTACATCTTTCCTCTCCCTGCTTTACATTGTGAAATTTATCACATGGTGACATTTTTACTGCTGGCAGGTGGTGTCAGTGGAAAGAGATGCTGCTTGCTTTTTTGGCAGTTGGAAACAGCTGTAAACAGCTGTTATTTCCCACAATGCAACAAGGCTCCCACAGTGTAATGTCATAACCATGGTCCTGACATCACACGGTGCGAGGGATTTTACCACAATATCAGCCATACAGAGCCCCTGATGATCTATTTGTGAGAAGGTAAAAATTTCTTGTGGTAAAGGGGGTATCAGCTACTGATTGGGATGAAGTTCAATTCTACGGTTTCTCTTTAAGACAGCACAGATGGACAGGTGCAGGGGACAGGCGTGCACGTCACGGCTATTGTGTTGTGTGGGCGCGTATGCGTAGCGTGTAGTGGCCGTGCACATGCACGCTGACTATGCAGGTGATGTTGCGTTGGCGGAGGCGACGGGGGGAGGGGGTTGTGAGGGGCGTAATGGGCCTAAGGTCTAGTATTGTATAATTTGCATAACTGGAATTCTACACACAATGCATACGCTGCTTGTATAACATGTGTTATATACACTTCACCTCCAAGGGTTTTTCCTGTTAAACACCAGAGCAATAGCACTCCTTCCATTCAATCACCAATAACTTTATTACTACTTATCACAATGAAACAATCTATATCTTGTTTTTTTTCATCACCAATTAGGCTTTCTTTGGGTGGTACTTTTTTTTGCTAAGAATTATTTTATGCTAACTGCATTTTAATGGGAATAATAAGAAAAAAAATGGAAATCAATCATTTTTCAGTTTTCGGCCATTATTGTTTTAAAATAATACATGCTACCGTAATTAAAACCCACACATTTTATTTGCCCATTTGTCCCAATTATTGCAACGTTTAAAATATTTTCCTACAACAATGTATGGCGCTAATATTTTATTTGGAAATAAAGGTGCATTATTTTCAATTTTGCATCCATCACTATTTACAAGCTTATGATTTAAAAAAATATCAGCAATATAACCTCTTGACATACTATACATATTAAAAACATTCAGTCCCTAAGGTAACCATTTGCTTTTTTATGTTAATTTTTAATAGTGTTTCTTTAATACAAAAAAAAATAAAAAAAAAATAACAAAGCTGGGTACCATGGGAGAGTGTGAGAGGGAAAGATTTAATTGTAAATGTAAATGTGGGACTTTTTATTAGCCACTTCAGGACCATAGTGCTAAACCCCCCTAAAGACCAGGCTATTTTTTTATTAAATTGGCCACTGCAGCTTTAAGGCCAAGCTGCAGAGCCGCACAACACAGCAAGCTAGCGATTCCGCCCCCCCCCCATCAACCCCCCAACCCCCCCCCACCCCACACACACACACACCCTTCCTACTTTTCTCCCCACCTCTCTGTCTCTGTCTGCACAGGGCATGTACATTTCCCCTGTGTTTGCCTAAACTATGCAATTGGCAAAAAGCAAACAATGTAAAATGCATGCAAATGTGCTTTACATTCTTTTTGTAAACACTAGTTAAATGTACGTGCATATACATTTTATCAGTGGTTAAAGAATCCAGTCAATACTCCAGTAGCTATGATTGACACTATCCTCTCCTCTGTTTGTCGAACATGATATACGGAGCTCAGCTACCAATAGCCAAACTTCAGGGTCATTCCCCGATCACTGATGCCAAAACAAACTCTATATAATAACTCCCTAATGGCATAACTCTGGAACTGCTCACAATTGCTTGCATTTAAACTTATCTGCTATCTGGATATTGGATAACAGTAGCCAAACTCCAGAGCCCTAACCTGATTGCTGGATGGCAATTCTTCAAAGCAGTTACGTAATCTCCATCAGCAAAATAACCCAATCCAGAGCTCCACTAATAACTGAACTATAAATCTGGTATCAAATTCCTATAAAGTTAAAAAATGCTGTATAATCTGTAGCAGTCACACAAATCACCCACTCAGCACCACATAGCTATTACCTTGCATTGCAGTCTATACCAGCATCCTGTTACCACCAATGTGCATGGCACCAAAATTCCTGCTTTGTACTGGAACAGGAGCAATATAGCAGGTGCATATTTGATAAACCTAACATTAACCATAATTCTCTCTCTCTCTCTCTCTCTCTCTCTCTCTCTCTCTCTCTCTCTCTCTCTCTATATATATATATATATATATATATATTTATTTTACTTGCACCCGCATAGAGTTTCTTTCTTAGAGTTGACAGGAATTTGTACATTACAAACACAATGATATATTTAAAGGTATGTTTATACAAAAGTGGCAAAAATATGTTTTGTTTTGTTTTTTGCCAATCCTATGAATGCACCAGTGCATTTCTAAAACAAGGTCTGTATTGCACCATTTGTAAAGACCAGGGATGCTCATCCGATTCCGGATATTCGGGTAACCCGGATATCCGAACTTTTTTACGCTATCCGTTTCGGATTGCGGATTTTTAAAAAAATCCGGTTAGCTATCTACGGATATTTGGACGCATAATCCGGATATCCACGGATATTGCAGATATCTGGATCGGAAACCGGATATCCCTCCACCTTCCTCCCTCCTCCCTCCAAATTCCGCCTGATTGAAAAAGCAATTCCGTTCTGACCAAACAGAACAGAATGACCAATTTCCGCCTGGAATGTATTTTCCGCGGAAAGCGGTGGCCATCCCTACTAGAGAGAGATGAATCTACATGGCTATCTGGGGTTCTCTTCGGACAACTGTTGAACACAAATGGGCAAAGCCATCCCTGGGTGGGCTTGAACCACCAACCTTTCTGTTAACAGCCGAATGCACTAACCAATTGCACCATAGAGACTGTGCACTTAGTTGCTGCTAAGTGGCTATCTGGGGTTCTCTTCGGACAACAGTTGAACACAAAAGGCAAGGCCGTCCCTGGGTGGGCTTGAACCACCAACCTTTCGGTTAACAGCCGAATGCGCCAGCCAATTGCGCCCCAGAGACTGTGCACTTAGTTGATGCTAAATGATTTTATGAGGATGTATGTGTGTCTTTTGGAGGGAGGAAGTAAGTCTGCTCCAAGAAGTTTAACACCACTTTTTCCTACAGCAAAGCATTCACTGTGTGGCAGTATAGTGGTGAGCATAGCTGCCTTCCAAGCAGTTGACCTTGGTTCGATTCCTGGCCAATGTATGTGAGCTTGCTTTTGACATCCTACAAATCCCTGGAAGACAAGATCCATGAACAGGGAGGAGGAGGGTGGAGGAGGTGTTTTTCACCTTCCAAAATGTTTTGGTAGCAATTTAAAGGGCCCAACCGGTTTTTCTATCCAGATATCCGAATAGGTCAGATATCTGCGGATAATGCGTCCGGATATCCGCGTTCACACGGATATCTAAAAGGTCAGATTTGGATATCCGAACCGGATCCAGATATCTGGATATCCGGATCAATTCGGATTTTAAAAAGTACTATCTGAGCACCCCTGGTAAAGACCTTTTCAAAAAGTTCTGTGTAGGCTTTTCACTGCAGTGCATCATGTTAATGCAGACTGCAACATATGTGGCTGCTAACATTTCTCCCAAAGATTACTTGAATTGGTTATTTTCGGTGGGGAGAGCAAAGTAATTTCGTACTGGTGTCATGCAAAGGCTAAGGGCTCTTGTCCATTAGCGAAAGTGATGTGATGCAGCTACGCATCACTTTCGCTGGCATCCATGTCACTTCCGCATCTCCCGATGAGGAAGTGTGTGGAGGGGGCGGCAGGGGGATGCAGCTGTGCGAGAATCTGCAGCATGCTGCAGATCTTCGTATCGCTCCGCACACAATGCACGCAGCGGAAACTGTTCCATTGGCGTGCATTGGGCTCAGGACACCCGCGATGCAATGTGGCTATGTAGCTGCATTACACCGTTTCTAATGAAAACGGGCCCATAATCTACATCTGAAACATATGCACACACTGCAACAGCCAGAAGACTATAAAGAACACCATATTTTTCAGATAAAGAGATTACGATTATTTAAAAAAAAGATGATATAATTTTGTTTACATCCTATTTATAGCATCAAGACTGCAGCTGACTATTTAATTGTTTGTTCAAAGTAAACAACATTTTTAGCCTTGTACTAGAGCCTACCAAACATTTTAATATACAGAAAGACAACAAGCGTAAGGCATAAGCCATCAAGCCTCCAAACAGCTGCTAAGGGAGGTGAGAACTGGGACCCATAAATACTCTTCAGAGTGAGCTGTCAGCACTGAATATGTCAAGATGAGAACAACAACAACTGCAAATATTGTTGATAGATGCGAAACACAAAACTGCTGTGCTTGCAAAAAGGTAGGCATCCAAGATTTTTGGTTTTAGGTGCAATAATACACTTTTAATCAAGTAAGAGTTTTAAAATAAGATCTTTACATTTTTTGGCTATAAAATATACTTCTAACATAAAGTCACTGTAAATCGGTTCATAAAAACACACACACACAATAAAAAACTTTTATCTAGACCACAAGTAGATATTTGAAGCATAAATGGAACAATGTGCAATAAAGTGCAAAAATACAATGTAACAACATCTGCTCCACACAAAATTCTGCAACTAACCACAAAACGCAGTCACAAAAAAAAACCCACTACTTTGTCCTGTGACAAAAATAAAAATAAAAAAAAGACTTTGCCTATGTTGTACCAAAAAATGTTCCTCTTTCTGATTGGGGGACTCCCAGAAATTAACAGTAGAGGTTTGCGTTTATACAACCCACTACTGCTGGTGTGTCTTAGCACTCTTGTCATTTTAAAAGATCATAGAAGGCTTGCATCTCCTCACCTATCTTAGGTAGGTAGGACGATACTACCCTCCTTAAACTGCAAGTGAAGTACTATTAATGCCACATGAGGGTTGTAATAAAAGCAATTGGGCAAAAAAAAAAAACCAGTGTTTACATGTGTTTCGATTTTCTTGAAATCGCAAATGTGCTACATGTAACATTTTCTGAGTGCTTTGGCTCAATGGAAGGTATAGTGAATTCGCAAAACGCTTGAAAAAAACCTTTGTATAGCGATTTCTCAAGTGCTTATATGAATAGATACATTGTATTTATTCATTTCCGGGTTAAAGAGTTCACTTACTGACTAACATCAGGAAGTGAAAAAAATCATCACTGAGCATTGCTGTGCTTAGAAAAGCGCTTTAAAAAAGCTCAGCAAATCGTTCAGCGCTTGTGATAGCGCTGATGATTAATAATGTGAACAATGCCTTACTGTCTATACTTGCAATGAAGAGTCTTAACATAATATATTAAAATACCCAACCTACCTAGCTTTCAGCCTCTGTGCTTTTTAAAGTGAATGGGAACCGCATTTAAAAAAATGAGACAGATACTTACCCAAGGAGAGGGAAGGCTCTGGGTCCTATAGAGCCTTTCCGCTCCTCTACTGGTCCCCCTGTTCCAGTGCTGGCTCGCCCGGTAGCAGTATTTGACTAAATTAGTCAAATACTGCTTTACCCGACCGAAGGAGGCTTCAGACGTCTTCAGGGAGCCCAAGAGACAGAGGAGAGTGCTCGATCCTCATACTGCTAGACCTTTCTGCAGCCTTTGACACAGTTGACCATGACATCTTGATAAGCAGGCTACAGGAATACTGCGGCATTGATGGCATAGTACTTCAGTGGTTCCAATCCTTCTTGAGTGGCAGAACCCACAAAGTGTCTATGGGGCCCTTCCTGTCCACCCCTGTAACACTTAAGTATGGGGTGCCCCAGGGCTCAATCCTCTCTCCCCTGCTTTTCACGATTTACATGCTACCGTTGGGAAAACTAATCCAAAAACATGGCCTGACATACCACTGCTACGCAGACGACACCCAACTATATCTTTCCTTCAAGCCTGGTGTGACAGACCCAACTCTAACTATAAACGCCTGCTTACGTGAACTACAGCAATGGATGAATGACAACTGGCTGAAACTAAATGCAGACAAAACTGAAGTCCTTCTGATTGGAGGGCAGAGCATGATAACAAAACAACTTAACTTGCAGTCTTCACCACTGGGAATAGGAGGCACGGATCTACGCAGCTCTGATCATGTGCGTAGCCTGGGAGTTCTAATTGATGGGGATTTAAACTTCAGAACTCAAATCTCTGCGGTGGTGAAATCATCCTATTTTCACCTGAAGAACATTGCAAAAATCAAGCACCTCATACCCCCAGAAGATCTGCCAACCTTAGTCCACGCCTTCATCACATCCCGACTGGACTACTGCAATGCTCTCTACACTGGCCTTCCAAAAAAGGTCTTGTACCGCCTACAGCTGATACAGAATACTGCTGCCAGACTGCTAACCAACCAACCCCGTCACTGCCACATAATGCCAGTCCTGCATTCCCTTCACTGGCTACCTATAGAATGGAGGGTCCTATTCAAGATCGGCCTACTGACATTTAAATCCCTGAATAATCTAGGCCCTGGATACTTGAAAGATATGTTACAGCTGCGTAGCAATCCCCGCATTCTCAGATCCACAGGTTCTAATAATCTAGTCATACCCAGAGTCCACTTGGAAACTTTTGGTCCCAGAGCCTTCTGTCATGCTGCCCCTATGTTTTGGAACTCCTTACCTCAACAGATCAGGACAGCCCCATCCCTGGATGTGTTTAAATCCAGGCTGAAAACCCACCTGTTCAGTCTGGCATTTGCAGAAATATAACTTTTGTTGTGTGAATACTTCATCCTACTAACTACTGAATCTGAGAGAGCCTAAGCGCTTTGAGTCCTATGGGAGAAAAGCGCTATAGAAATGTTATTGTATTGTATTATTGTATAGTGATCCTGAAGAAGGGCGGCCCTGTACTGCGTCTGCGCTAGCACGCTCTCTTGCACGCTCACGCCTGTGCAGTATGGAGCTGCACGTCTTCGACACGGCTCCCGAAGACTTTCAAATACCCTTTCAGCGGGGGATTGAAACGGGGGGGAGCCAGCACAGGATAGAGAGCACCGAGAGAGGAGACGGAAGGCTCTATATGACCCAGAGCTTTCCCTCTCCTTAGGTAAGTATTTGCTTCATTTTTTTTTTAAATGCGGTTCCCATTCACTTTAAAGGGTATAATCAGAACTTTGAATGCATGTGTAATCCGCTCAGCTGGCTGCACAGGCAGACAGCTGTTTGACCATTCCTCAAGTCTGTGGGCTGCAGGTCTCTGGAAGAGAGACCTGTCTTCACTTTGCAAATTTCAGACCTGCTCTGCTGCTGAGGAATTTGCATACATTTGTCATGCAAATTATCTAGCCGCCTCCTTTGAAGGCTTGCAGCATAAATACCATCTGATCCCACAATCCTTGGCTGGTCATGATGGTTTGTTAATACACTGCTGGAGTGTCAGCCTTGCTATTGTTTGCTAAAGATTATCTTAGAGTAATTCCTGGGGACTGCACTAGGCAATCCCTCTAGTGCAGCCTGGTTGTATTATCTGTATTGCCTGTCTTGTCTTTGCGATTGCACTGTCGCCAGTGGTTGGCGATGGTGAATCGTTTGGTCCAGTACCTGGATCGCACTTGCCCTAGCGTTAGTGGCAGTGAGTCTCTCTAGTCTATGTCTTGGAGTTTTACCGTAGCTGTGGTTGCTACTGGTTACTCCTTCTGTCTGTCTTGCCGTGTGGATCGCACTCGCTCTGGCGGTAAGAGCAGTGGATCCTGCTAGGCCTATTCCTGTATTTGGATCACACTCACTCTGGTGGAAAAGAGCAGTGAATCCTGCTAACTCTGTTGCTGTACTTGGATCACACTTGCTCTGGTGGAAAAGAGCAGTGGATCCTGCTAACTCTGTTGCTGTACTTGGATCACACTTGCTCTGGTGGAAAAGAGCAGTGGATCCTGCTAGCTCTGTTTCTCTACGTGGATCACACTTGTTCTGGTGGTAAAGAGCAGTGGATCCTGCTAGCTCTGTTTCTCTACATGGATCACACTCGCTCTGGCGGAAAGAGCAGTGGATCCTTTCTGTCCTATCCCTGAACCCGGATCGCACTCACTCTGGCGGAAGAGCGGTGGATCTTATTTGACCTATTCCTGTTGATCGTTCGTCTGTCTGTCTGGAGCAAACGCTTGCGGTTGCCTGTGGTAAACCGTTTAGCAAGCGTTTGTTATTTGTTCATTTGTCTGTCATTGGTTAGTCAGGGTGGCGTGCTTGTCTCTGTTGTGCTTATCGTGCGGAGACCGCGCCGTAAACGCGTTCGCTGTTGCGAATGAGTGCGGTGTTCACGCTTAGCAAGCGTTTGTTATTTTCTTCACCTTCTGATTGTTGTTTGCTGTGCCTTTGCTACTCTTGTGTTCTGTTCTGTTCTGCCTCGTGTCACTTCTGGCAATCGCCTCTCTCCTGTGAATGCATTCCCGCTTTTTTTTATGCGGATGTGTGTTCACCGTCGCCGGGTGGCGACTAGATTGGGGAACACACATTTGGTCTGTCTCTGTGCTCTCTCTCTTAAGGGCTATCTTGGCCTGCTTTGCTGCCCCATTACGTACAATCATTATCTGGCATCTGTGGCTGTGCAGAGGATCTGTTCCTCTGTACTCCACAGCTCCATCTGCCGGCAGAAATTCCCCTCTACTGGTGCATAGCACCATTGCTGGGTTCTCTCCGATTATACGCTTGTGGAGGATTTCTGCAGTGTTGGCGCGCATCCTGTGCGCTGACCACGGAAATAGTTACACAATTGTTACAGCATGTTTATATAAGCTTCTATATTGCTCCACCTTCTGACAGGAAGCTGATGGCTCCTATGATTTTTCTTTAGAATAATAATTTACCAAAGTTCCAGACATATAAACTTGACCACTTCCTGCCACGCTGCCACATTAAAACGTCCTGTTGGAGCCTCTTAATGGCTCCAGGTCCTTTACATGCGTTGCTCGCCCCCGCCGCCAATGTGCACGTTCGCGCTCGCTCTCCCTCCTGTCCCCCACAGCTCTCACCCATTGGGTCACGGAGATTCGCGATTGGAGAAGGGGAACAAACATTTCCCTAACCAATCACAATGACTGGAGTGAATGGAAATGACCCCGATCAGGGACCATGTCCATTCATAATACAGGAAGTAGTAAAAGCATGTAGTAAGGTGTAAAAAAATAGTGAACACTTCCTGTAAACCAGACTAGTGTTTGCAATGACATCTAGTGATGCCAAAGTAAAATTGCACACACATATACATTCATATAAATTTAAAATTAAAATTAATAAAATTTAGTCCCTTCTACTTTCAAAGCCCCCTTCCCCGCCAACACAAAAAAACCTTTAAAAAATACATAAATAGTTGCCTTAGGGACTTTTTTAATATGTACTTTATGAGGGTATGCTACTGTTATTTTTCTACATAGAGACTTGTAATTATAAGCCGGCCAAACACAAAAAAAATATATATTTCCACTTAATTTACTGTCGCCATACATTGTGATAGGGACATAATTCAAATGTTGTAGTAACCGGGACAAAGGGGCAAATAAAATATGTGAGTTTTAACTATGACAGCATATTTTATTGTAAAACTATAATGGCTGAAAACGGAGAATAAGGATTTTCTTCCATTTTTTTTTGTTTTGTATTCTTCCCCATAAAATGCATTTAGAATAACATAATTCTTAGCAAAATGTACTACCCAAAGAAAGCTTAACTGGTGACAAAAAAATAACAAGGTAAAAATCATGTTGTTGTGATTAGTAGTAATAAAGTTATTGGTGAATAAAAGGGAAGAGTGCTGACAGGTGAAAATTGCTTGTCCATTAGGGTACAGAACAGAAGCCAAAGAACTTTTAATAAGTTATCTATGTTGCCATTTTGATTGAAGAGATGGAATAATTGACCTGATGATCTAATCTTATTTTGTGAGTTACAGCAGATCTCTTAGGGAGGATAACCTGCACATGCTTTGGTTTCTCTCAGGAACACACATTGTTCTTGTTTCTTTCTTTTTTATGCTTGCTGAATAAAAACTGTATTTAATACTTTCTGGTTAACAAACAGACAACATTGTCACATGCATCTAGATCAGTGGATAAGCTGTATAAGAGCATATAATTAAACCATCACTAATCTTAACACCCCCACTTGCTCTTATAAACAGACATGAAAGACAGGATGATAGGTGCATGGAAACTGCAGATAGTAGAATATCAGTACATTTACTGATATTCTACTATTTAAAGTGTTAAAATTTCAATAGCAAAAACATTGGTAAATCGAACAGATATTTTGCTATAGCTAAATCTAACCCTACTCTCACACAGAATCCTCATCCTTGACACCTAACACTAACTGCCTCCAAACACCCTTGCTGACACCTAACCCTACCCCCCATGCCCCACACATCCACCCTTCCTTTTTACCTAATGCCTAAAGGCTCATACACACACCAGACTATAGTCTTTGGAAAATGAAAGATCACAGACCAATCTTACCACCCTTCATGTAGTATGAGAGCCATACTCTACACAGTCTTTTCAATGGAGCTTAACTCCACATCAGAAAAAACTCTTTGCAAGATGCTGCACACACAGATGCTGTACAGACACAAAAGATCAGTATCTGCAAAAGATCTGTTCCTGCCAAAAATCCATTCCTGCAAATTGCAATGATAGTCTATGAGATCTGCAGATCATCATACACACATGATTTAACTGACATTCATCTGCAGATCAGACAATCCTCCGCAGATCTGAAAATCCAGCCTGGTGGATCTGATCTGCAGATGAATGTCAGTTAAATCATGTGTGTATGATGATCTGCAGATCTCATAGACTATCATTGCAATTTGCAGGAATGGATTTTTGGCAGGAACAGATCTTTTGCTGCTACAAATCTTTTGAGTGTGTGCAGCATCTTTGTGTGCAGCATCTTGCAAAGATTTTTTTCTGATGGGGAGTTCAGCTCCATAGAATAGACTGTGCAGGTATGGCTCTCATACTACATGGAAGTGGGTAAGATTGGTCTGTGATCTTTCATTTTCCAAAGACTATTGTCTGATGTGTGTATGTGGCCTTACCCTAACCACCCTCCCCCCTGCACAAACACCTTTACTGACATCAAATCCTGCCCATCCCCCCCCTCGCTCAAACATCCTTCCTGATGACTAACCCATGCAAATAACAATAATTATCAGGGGCTGAATCACGTGCTGCAAGGTGCCTGAACTCTGCTACAAAAAACAATATTTATTGGGCACTGCCTGGCACCCAAATTGCCATTTGACGTGGGGTTTGTCAATATTTTCAATGAAAATCAAGGGCGGCACCAAATTTGTCTAGGAGCAGTGATGAGCACTGGATGAAATCCGATTGGGCTTCATTCGGATTCCATCCAGATAATTAGTGCACCTGAGCGTGTGTGTGTGGGGTTGTTAAACTTACCCAGAAGCCGTCTTCTTTAACCCGGCCCATGGCATCACATGACTACAAACACTTCCTCTTTCTGGTTTGAAGGAGGAAGCATAGTAGCCACATGACGTGGCTTGGAATGCAGCCTGGGACGCGCCGTAGGACGGGTTAAAGAAGACAACTTCTGGGTAAGTTTAAACTTCCCCACCTGACACATACGCTCACTCAGGTGCACTAATTATCCGGATGAAATCCGAATGAAACCCATTCGGATTTGATCCAGATTTGATCTGGAGCTCATCACTATCTAAGAGCCGATACCTTCTTCTAAAACTGAATAATTTAGTACAGTTGCATCATAAACTGCTTACAGTAAAAAAAATGTAACTTACAAATCTATCCACCTTAAACACTGACATTGGTTTAGTAATAACATCAGTTACTATTTTGTTTATAAGACAATACTCAAGATCTATCTTGCCCTCACTTAGAACAGATCTAAGGAAATTACATTAAATTTGAACAGGGTTGGACTGAGACACTAAGGGCCCACCAAGGAAGTTTCAGCCTAGGGCCTGACCCCTCCCCCCCATTTTGGGCTCACATACACATGTACTCTAGAAATGTTGCATGATGTTATGGTAGGGAATAGATTGTAAGCACTTCTGAGGACAGTCTCCAATAGGTATATATGTCCACCTGCAGCAAAAATAAATGAGTGTCACCATACACTGGAACATGGGCGTTGTCATGATGGGTCATGGGCAGACTTTAAAAAAACAAAAAAACACAAAATAAGTAGTGGTGTTATTCACAGAAATTAGGTCTGACCAGATACATTTTAGATAAAACAATCAAGTAGTTACATGCCTCATGATAATTCATCAAGTAGTCAAATGGCAGCAGATTTTCTGACAAAATGCAATCAGATTGGCGGCAGATTCCCCACAAAATGCAATCAAATTGGCAGCAGATATCCCCACAAAATGCAAATAGATTGGCGGCAGATATCCCCACAAAATGCAATCAAATTGGTGTCAGATTTCCCAACAAAATACAATCAGATTTGTGGCAGATATCCCCACAAAATGCAATTAGATTGGCGGCAGATATCCCCACAAAATGCAATCAAATTGGCAGCAGATATCCCCACAAAATGCAAATAGATTGGCGGCAGATATCCCCACAAAATGCAATCAAATTGGCGGCAGATTTCCCTACAAAATACAAACAGATTGGTGGCAGATATCCCCACAAAATGCAATTAGATTGGCGGCAGATATACCCACAAAATGCAATTAGTTTGGCAGCAGATATCCCCACAAAATACAATTAGATTGGCGGCAGATATCCCCACAAAGGCAAATCCCCAGTTAGTGGGGGCCCCCATGCTGGAAGGGGTGCAGTGGGCACAGAGCGGCGGGGAGCGGGGAAGCCTCCCCCCCTCACCTGGAGCCCCCCCCTCCCCAATTTAGGTAGGCAGATCACAGGTGTCCCCAGTTAGGTAGGCAGGTCTAAGTCCCCCCCCCCCAGCTTGGTAGGGGGGGCAGTGGGCACACAGAGCGGCGGGGAGGAGAAAAGCTTCCCCCGACCTAGAGGCCCCCCCTTCCACGCTCCCCCTCCCTCCAAAATTGCAGCCAGCGGCAGCAAGCGGGGAATAGCTTACTGGCATGACATGAGATCCATAGCTCTGCGTGCCGCTGGCTGGTCTCCGTCTCCTGCAATGCACTGTCTAATCACGCTCTCATAGGAAGTACTGTGAGAGGGTGATTAGACAGTGCATTGCAGGAGACGGAGACCAGCCAGCGGCACGCAGAGCTATGGATCTCATGTCATGTCGGTAAAGCTATTCCCCGCTGGCTGCCGCTGGCTGCAATTTTGGAGGGAGAGGGAGCGCAGAAGGGGGAGTGCGGAGGGGGGGGGCCCTAGGTGAGGGAAGGGGGGAAAGCTTCCCCTCCCCGCCGCTTTGTGCCCAATTTCCCCCCTTCCTGCACTGTGCCCGCTCTGGAGCCCCCAGGAGCCAGGAGGCGGGGCCCGCCGATGGAAACATCGGCAGTTTGGTGGGTCAGTCCGAGCCTGAATGTAAAAATTTTTGATTGTCTTCAAGAATCTTTACTGGCTCATATTGACATTCACTGTCCAATTCCTTAAGCAATTGTGTTAGATATAGACTCTCCTGTGTGGTAGCGGCTAATATATTAAGCTTTACAGGAAGATTGTGCAGTTGTTGGCTTTTTCTTTGACTTCAAAGCAATCAGGGGGTAATTTTCCATCAGGCTGAAACTATGGCCAAAATTCATCAAACTCACCTCCTGTCTTTAATAATGTTTCTGAGCTGTTTTACGGTTATCACCATGGTGTTAAGCATGCAGCATTCAGTAAAGTTTAGAAATCTCTCCTTAACTTAAAGGCAGAATTCTTAAGTTAAGGTTCCAATCCTTAAAATAACAACAGGTTTCTAACGTTAAAGACAGGCTGTTAATTCACAGAGAGGAATGCAAGTGTAAGGGCCCATTCACACTTGCTGATCGCAAAATGCTAGCGATTTTGCTAGCGTTTTGCTCTGGTGTTTTTTGGCGATTAATGCCAAAAAAAAAATCACCATTCACACCTGGTGATTTTTTAGTGATCGCGTTTTGCGCTTCTATAGCACTAAAACGAGATCGCCGGGAAATCGGCTGAAAATGGTGCAGGCTACGCATTTGCGTTTAGCGTTTTTGGGTGATTTGCGGCGATTAGCGCAAATCGCCCAAATGAGAACAGGCTCATAGACTTTTATTACCCTAGCGCTTTGAAAAGCTCTAGCGTTTGAGCGTTTTTCCGAAATCACCGGCAAAATGCTCAAGTGTGAATGGGCCCTAACAAGTGTGAGAAGTTATCACCTGGCCTGAGCTGTCATAAAGTAGGTCTCTCTCTCTCTCTCTCTCTCTCTCTCTCTCTCTCTCTCTCTCTCTCTCTCTCTCTCTCTCTCTCTCTCTCTCTCTCTCTTTCTCTCTCTCTCTCTCTCTTCTCTCTCTCTCTCTCTCTCTCTCTCTCTCTCTCTCTCTCTCTCTCATACTATTAGCCATAGCCCCTGAACAAGCATGCAGCAGATCAGGTGTTTCAGTGGTTCAGACTTATAAGTCTGATCTGACAAGACTAGCTGCATGCTTGTTTCTGGTTTTAATCAGATACTACTGCAGAGAAATAGACCAGCAGGGCTGCCAGGCAACTGGTATTGATTAAAAGGAAATAAACATGACAGCCTCCATATACCTCTCTCTTCAGTTCCCCTTTAACTCAAACACAGAAACCTTATTTTAGGGTTTGCCTGAGGTAAATTGCTAGGTGAATATTACATGCTTTATCACCATGTTGATAATGCTGAAAACAGCATAGAATCATTATTAACCTCCTTGCCGGTTATCCCGAGCTCAGCTCGGGGTAACCTGCGCAGGAGAATTTCTCAGGCCCCGCTGGGCCGATTTGCATAATTTTCTTTTGTTACAAGCAGCTAGCACTTTGCTAGCTGCTTGTAACTTCCGATCACCGCCGCTCACCGCCAATTCGCCGCAATCTGTCGCGCCGAGCCGCCTCCCCCCCCAGACCCCTGCGCAGCCTGGCCAATCAGGGCCAGGCAGCGCTGAGGGGTGGATCGGGATTCCCTATGACGTCCCGACGTCGATGACGTCGGTGACGTCATCCCGCCCCGTCGCCATGGCGACCGGGGGAAGCCCAGCAGGAAATCCAGTTCTGAACGGGATTTCCTGCTTACTCCGATCGCCGGAAGCGATCGGAGTGGCTGCAGAGCTGCCGCTGCTCAGCGGCTATCATGTAGCGAGCCCTGGGCTCGCTACATGATTTAAAACAATAAAAAATAAAAAAAAAGTGCTGCACTGCCTCCTTGCCGGGGGAATTAGACCGGCAAGGAGGTTAAGGACAGTAGGTAATCTTAGTAAATTATGGCCATAGTCATTCAGATACTAAGGAGTCTATTTCTTGTTGGGTAACTTGTACCATGGTCATTGGAGATAGCCCGAACCTCCGATTTTTGGTTCGCGAACTTCCGCAAAAGTTCGGTTCGCACGAACTTTCGCGAACCACAATAGACTTCAATGGGGAGGCGAACTTGAAAAACTAAAAAAAATTATGCTGGCCACAAAAGTGATGGAAAAGATGTTTTAAAGGGTCTAACACCTGGAGGGGGACATGGCGGAGTGGAATACATGCCAAAAGACCTGGAAAAAAATCTGGATTTGATGCAAAGCAGCGTTTTAAGGGCAGAAATCACATTGAATGCTAAGTTGCAGGCCTAAAGTGCTTTCGCGACTCTTGCATGTGTATACATCAATCAGGGAGTGTAATCCACCTCCCTCTCTCTCTCTGATTTTGTCTTCCAGGGATTTATAGGCTGTCAAAAGCAAGCTCACATACATTGGCCAGGAATCAAACCCAGGTCAACTGCTTGGAAGGCAGCTATGCTCACCACTATACCACCATTGGCCAGGAATCGAACCCAGGTCAACTAACATTACAGCCCTGGGTGGGCTTGAACCACGAACCTTTCGGTTAACAGCGAAATGCGCTAGCCAATTGTGCCACAGAGACTGTGTGTATGTAGTTGCTGCTAAATGGCTATCTGGGGTTCTCTTTGGACAATTGTTGAACACAAAAGGCAAGGCCATCCCTGGGTGGGTTTGAACCATCAACCTTTCGGTTAACAGCTGAATGTGCTAACTGGTTGCCTCACAGTTAGCAGTTGCTGCTAAATGATTTTATGGGGATGTATGTGTGTCTTTAGGAGGGAGGAAGTAAGTCTGGTCCAAGAAGTTTAACACCACTTTTTCCTACAACGAAGCATTCACTGTGTGGCAGCAGAGTGGTGCAGCGGAAGTGTGCTGGGCCCATAACCCAGAGGTTGATGGATTGAAACCATCCTCTGCTAGGCATGATTTCATTTTTGCACCTCGCTTTATCATATGGGCAAAACGGTTTCCATAGCCCTGTAAGAGAAAGTGTAATAAGGGCCCTGCCGTAACATAGATATTACGGTAGCTAAGACTACTCCTAGGCCTTTCTTGTAGTTGAAGAGATGAGTGAAATGGCTGGCTTCAGCCTGTAATGTTAGCTGACCTGGGTTTGATTCCCGGCCAATGGTGGTATAGTGGTGAGCATAGCTGCCTTCCAAGCAGTTGACCTGGGTTTGATTCCTGGCCAATGTATGTGAGCTTGCTTTTGACAGCCTACAAATCCCTGGAAGACAAAATCAGAGAGAGAAGGGAGGAGGGGAGGTAAAAAAAAAAAAGCATAAGAACAAGATTAGCCCATCAAAAGAGTTGTTGTGGGGTGCTATTATAGGAATAACAATCAGCCGGGAGCAAGTTAACAAGCTTAAGAGCCTGACTAATCTTTTCCTATGACAGACTGCAAGCACCTTGCCCTTCATTAATTATTACAGGGACACGAACGACTATAATGGCCGGCGCTGCCTGCCTTATATAAGGGGTGGCTCCAGTAGATAGTGTAGCCTGATTGGCTACAACGGGCCTGCTGACTGTGATGTAGAGGGTCAAAGTTGACCCTAATGGTGCACTACGGGGGCGAACCGAACTTCCGGAAAAGTTCACGGTCGCATGCGAACGCGAACCACCCAAAGTTCACCTGGAACCGTTCGCCGGCGGACCGTTCGGGCCATCTCTTATGGTCATCATCGTTTCCCTCTGTAGTCTCGGCTAGAGAATCTGGGGTCTCTTTTGCTTTTGAACTCAGTATGGGAAATACACACCTTTCTCCGTAAATGATTAATCACTGTTAAACAGATCAGTCTGAGTTTCTCTATCATTCAAAACCCTTTTCAACAAACTTCAATAGTCTGTGCTTGAAGACTTTGCTGGTGTCTGGGTATTACACCAGGTATGACTGAGGGACTTTTTTTTTTAATCCTACAAAAATTCTCTTTTTGCATTCTGAATCTGGCTTTGACCTATCATGCTTGTATGAAAAACATTCTGATCCAAAATTGTTAATTTCTGAGAAGTTGGGCATCTTCCCTCCGAATAAGTTGTATGACGCTTGCCTGAAATGACTATTAAAGCATTAGCTTTGAATCATAGCTGCTGTCAATACTGCACATAACGGTTTTGGTATTTTACGCTCTATCAGCATATATCTGGCCATTTCAATCAGTGTCCTCCATTTTCTTTCAGCAGTTCCATTTTGACGCGGTAAGGTGCTGAAGTCTCATGCTCCTCTTCCTGGCACTAGCCTGGAAATAATTTGATGTAAATTCAGTACCACTGTCTGACCTTTTTCTCTTGATGGTCCCATAGGGGGAAGTATCAGCCATACATCTCTCCGTAACTAGCCCTGTGGCACTCTAGTTTTTCAGAAAGTACACGAACAATGCACCTCCAATAATCCTCAGTGAATGCTATGAGGTATCTAAATTCATCTTTTGCAACTGGCTGAGGGTGTATTTCACAAATGGCAGGCTCTTTGTTTCTACTCTGAATAAATGTCCCTTGGGTACAAATCTCACAATTCAGGTTGGACTTATCAACTTTACCTTTGATATTCATTCCATCTACTAGATTCTGTAGTTTTAAGATTTCAAAATTACAATGATCAATGATTTCATGCCATATTTTAATATCATAACAACCATAACATCTGTTTTCACTTCCCTTGCAAGTGTTCAAGTAGTAAAGCCTGTTGTATTAATAGATAATACATTTCGGACCATAGAAGCGCATGATAGCGTGAAACGGCCGTAAGGCAACAGCACCAGAGCACCCACCGCTCACCAACCATGTATTCACGCCACCTTCCCTCAAAGGGTATGTGTTTTAACTTTTGTATGCTAATATGCATGTATGCAAGATGTTCCTAACTTTTCTACCTAATTGAATAAACAAGCCTAAGAAGCAATGCCGGTTTCTCTACTTTTTGCCTACCTACAACGCTATTCATAACTGCATACCAGAGCAAGCTTCGCATTGACTAGGAAAAAGGGAAGGAGTACTGACTGTACCACCATGCTACACTAGCTCAGTCCTAGATTAACACTGTAGTGCCAGCCTGCTATCCATCCTTTTAACCAGGACCAAATTTATGCACCTGCCTAATTTTATTTAAACAATTATTGTGCACTTTCTGTAAATTCAACAAAGTTCATTCCACCTAAAAAATATCACTGTGTGTGTCTCCTATATGATATATTTAACTGACATTTTTTTATGATAATAACAACCAACGATTTATTGTATACAGGAAAATCATGTCAATTAACAAGGTTGCCTAAACTTTCGCATCGCAATATATATATATATATATATATATATATATATATATATATATATATATATATATATATACACACACACACACACACACACACACACACACACACACACACACACACACATACATATATATATATATATATATATATATATATATATATATATACAGTGGTGTGAAAAACTATTTGCCCCCTTCCTGATTTCTTATTCTTTTGCATGTTTGTCACACTTAAATGTTTCTGCTCATCAAAAACCGTTAACTATTAGTCAAAGATAACATAACTGAACACAAAATGCAGTTTTAAATGATGGTTTTTATTATTTAGTGAGAAAAAAAACTCCAAATCTAAATGGGCCCTGTGTGAAAAAGTGATTGCCCCCCTTGTTAAAAAATAACTTAACTGTGGTTTATCACACCTGAGTTCAGTTTCTGTAGTCACCCCCAGGCCTGATTACTGCCACACCTTTTTCAATCAAGAAATCACTTAAATAGTAGCTATCTGACACAGAGAAGTAGACCAAAAGCACCTCAAAAGCTAGACATGATGCCAAGATCCAAAGAAATTCAGGAACAAATGAGAACAAAAGTACTGTAATTGAGATCTTATCAGTCTGGTAAAGGTTATAAAGCCATTTCTAAAGCTTTGGGACTCCAGCGAACCACAGTGAGAGCCATTATCCACAAATGGCAAAAACATTGAACAGTGATAAACCTTCCCAGGAGTGGCCGGCCGACCAATATTACCCCAAGAGCGCAGAGAAAACTCATCCGAGAGGGCACAAAAGACCCCAGGACAACATCTAAAGAACTGCAGGCCTCATTTGCCTCAATTAAGGTTAGTGTTCACGACTCCACCATAAAAAAAGAGACTGGGCAAAAAACGGCCTGCATGACAGATATCCAAGGCGCAAACCACTTTTAAGCAAAAAGAACATTAAGGCTCGTCTCAATTTAGCTAAAAAAACATCTCAATGATTGTCAAGACTTTTGGAAAAATACCTTGTGGACCGACAAGACAAAAGTTGAACTTTTTGGAAGGTGCGTGTCCCGTTACGTCTGGCGTATAAGTAACACAGCATTTCAGCAAAAGAACATCATGCCAACAGTAAAATATGGTGGTGGTAGTGTGATGGTCTGGGGTTGTTTTGCTGCTTCAGGACCTGAAAAGCTTGCTGTGATAGATGGAACCATGAATTCTACTGTCTACCAAAAAAATCCTGAAAGAGAATGTCCGGCCATCTGTTCGTCAACTCAAGCTGAAGCGATCTTGGGTGCTGCAGCAGGACAATGACCCAAAACACACCAGCAAATCCACCTCTGAATGGCTGAAGAAAAACAAAATGAAGACTTTGGAGTGGCCTAGTCAAAGTCCTGACCTGAATCCCATTGAGATGTTGTGGCATGACCTTAAACAGGCGGTTCATGCTAGAAAACCCTCAAATAAAGCTGAATTACAACAATTCTGCAAAAATTAGTGGGCCAAAATTCCTCCAGAGCGCTGTAAAAGACTCATTGCAAGTTATTGCAAATGCTTGATTGCAGTTATTGCTGCTAAGGTGGTCCAACCAGTTATTAGGTTTAGGGGGCAATTTCTTTTTCACACAGCTCCATGTAGGTTTTGTGTTTTTTTTCTCACTAAATAATAAAAACCATCATTTAAAACTGCATTTTGTGTTCGATTATGTTATCTTTGACTAATAGTTGACGGTTTTTGATGAGCAGAAACATTTAAGTGTGACAAACATGCAAAAGAATAAGAAATCAGGAAGGGGGGCAAATAGTTTTTCACACCACTGTAAATATATATATACATATATATATACATATACATATACACACACACACACATTATATATATATATATATATATATATACCCTCTCTAGTCCACCATAATGCTTTAAACCCCCTATATATTTCTCACTTCTGGATAAGTGAAATGCCATATTATGGGATTTATATTCTAACAGGTTCAGTATGTGCTTGTCTTCAACAATTATTGTGATTTTATCTCTTAGCCAAGCAGACTTTTTCTGGATGTTGTGAGAGGATATAAACTTTCTCTCCTATCTTTGCCCTCCAACATAAGATCCTTCACAGGTTAAGATAGTTAAGCAATGCTACAGTAATTACTGGAGCCAGATGCTGCTGATGGACATCTGCAATAAAAATGGCTACCAAAGCTGCAACGCAAGCTTAAGAGTTAGTACATTTCTTTTGACATCTTTTTTTTTAGAGTAAGCCTATATCAGTTGGTATTTTCTGTAACTTCTATTTAAACATCTTTCTATAATAAAAAATAAAAAAAAAATCTGCTAAAACTCTTCAATTCAAGCAATTATTTTGTTGGTCATGTCACGGTTTTGTGAATCCACAGTATATTTGGTGTCAGAAGTGATTGTGCCATGTCAAAGATTAATAAACGCTACATGACTCTGCTATGAATTTCCATTATGTCTGAGGTTTGCAGAAACCATCTGTTTGGCATCCTCTGAGTACTGTTTGTTGTGTTTAGATGTGTATTGTGGATATTGTGCTATTATAAATCCAGACACAGTCAGCTTAAAGTGTGGGATGCATTGCAAGGTTAAAAAGTTGGAGGGAGAAGACAAAGTGAGACCACTCTCTACAGGCTATTAGTTCCTGATGGCTTACGTGTAGAAAATGCATTTCCTGATGAGTGTTTACCAACTCACAACAGAATTTTCAACACCGTTATTTCTTCCTATAACAAAAACAGAAAACAAAAAACTGCAGTACAGGAGGGGGTGATCTAGATGTTTTAATTATCAGCCCTTATTATATGAAGTACAACAATGCAGAGAATCAATGGTGACATGTACATGTAAAAACATGGAAGGGTAGATATGGAACACCACTATTTACAAAAACAAAAAAAAACATTTTACACTTCAGGGAAACTCCCTTGTGATGATATAGGCCAATTCAATTATATTGATTGTTATTTTTAAATATGTGTAACAAGTGATGGCTTGGCGGCTGCTGACATGCGGGAGGTGTCTGCAGCAGTCTCCCTCCCTGGTTCTCAGGGGTCTTCCGTTCCTTCGGCGTCTAGTACGCCGGGAAAGCTCTTGTCTCCAGCTCACAGGGTTACGGTCACGCGCGGAGACAGGACCTTTATGCGGGCAGAAGGCGCGTCAGCTGACCTGCCGGTCGGCTGACGTCACCGATGTCTCTCACTGCTCGGATTGGCGGAATCCAAGGTGGGAGTGGCTGGAAGCGTGCCTCCGTTTCTTAATCCTCCGGTATTCATTTGCTCACTGTCTGTTGTTGTGAATACTTAGTGTTAGCACTTAGACCTTAGACTAGTATCCAGGAGTTGAAACCAAGGACTTCTCACCAGACTAGGAATTGTTATTGTTATTGATTACCTGTGTATGATTCTGGCTAAACCTCTGACTTTGCTATTGCTTAACGTCTCTGTACTTCTGCCTATCTGACTAGTTGCTAATCGCAAAAGGCAAATCACAATCGCCTATGGAGTGTGATTGCATTTTTACCAAGCAATTGTGGCTCCATGTTGCAGTGATTGCGTTTTTCAAGTCTCATTCCAAAGAATGAGAATGGCATTCTAACTGCCACCGAACTGTTGCACACAGTGCACCTGTGCGACATATGCACACTGCAGGCACTGCAAGGTTTTACCACAATGCTTTGCTGAATACCGGCTATCAGCAAAGAGCAGAAACGCTCCCCACCAAAAGCACACCAACTGGCCCTGGAGAGAATTTGATTGGTGATTACAAATTGTTGCAACCTGCAGTGTAGAACTCAGGGGCATATTTAAAATGATTTAAATATACCTCCAAGTTCTACTTATGGCCTCCTCCTCCCCACAGCCATACCAATCCTCACCAAAAAGATACAAAGCATAGAAGCACAAACAAAACAAAAAGGATGCAGGCCGACAATCGCAATTCTGGAAAATACCAATTGCACTAGCAAAAACCAGTCAATGCAATTTACATGTTCATCGTCGTGCTGTTGCTATTGGCAAAATAGGCACGATACCATTTTTGAATCATAACGTGCCTAATACAAAAGGTCTCTAATTAGTTGATCTCCCTCTCAGATGGTTTATTATATTCTTTTTTGGCAGAGTACTTTGGCTAATCCAATTGGCTAAAAGTAAATCACATTTTGGAAAATAGGATTGTAAGCCGGCCCACCATGGCAAGGTAGACTCTTAGGGCAGGTTGGGGGAAGGGAGTGAGTTAGGTATAGGGGATGGCAGTTTTGAAGAGGGATAAGGGGGATAGATGGTCATCATGGGTACCACTCTTACACCCTCAAGAGTAAAGTCTGGAAACACTACCACCACCTGATAAATAATTGGGATCCAGTTGGTCCCCCTTAGGCCTGGTTCAACATTGGGATCGCAAAAGGCAAATCACAATCGCCTATGGAGTGTGATTGCATTTTTACCAAGCAATTGTGGCTCCATGTTGCAGTGATTGCGTTTTTCGAGTCTCATTCCAAAGAATGAGAATGGCATTCTAACTGCCACCAAAATGTTGCACGCAGTGCACCTGTGCGACATTTGCACACCGCAGGCACTGCAAGGTTTTACAACAATGCTTTGCTGAATACCGGCTATCAGCAAAGAGCAGAAACGCTCACCAACAAAAGCACACCAAGTGTGAACTGGCCCTTGAGAGAATATGATTGGCGATTACAAATTGTTACAACCAGCAGTGTAGAACTCAGGGGCATACTTAAAATAATTTAAATATACCTCCAAGTTCTACCTATGGCCTCCTCCTCCCCACAGCCATACCAATCCTCACCAAAAAGTTACAAAGCATAGAAGCACAAACAAAACAAAAAGGATGCAGGCCGACAATCGTAATTCTGGAAAATACCAATTGCACTAGCAAAAACCAGTGAATGCAATTTACATGTTCATCGTCGTGCTGTTGCTATTAGCAAAATGGGCACGATACCATTTTTGAATCGTAACATGCCTAATACAAAAGGGCTCTAATTAGTTGATCTCCCTCTCAGATGGTTGATTTTATTATTCTTTGGCAGAGTACTTTGGCTAATCCAATTGGCTAAAAGTAAATCACATTTTGGCCAATAGGATTGTAAGCAGGCCCACCATGGCAAGGTAGACTCTTAGGCCAGGTTGGGGGAAGGGAGTGAGTGAGGTACAGGGGATGGCAGTTTTGAAGATGGATAAGGGGGATAGATGGTCATCATGGGTACCACTCTTACACCCTCAAGTGTAAAGTCTGGAAACACTACCACCACCTGATAAATAATTGGGATCCAGTTGGTCCCCCTTAGGCCTGGTTCAACATTGGGATCGCAAAAGGCAAATCACAATCGCCTATGGAGTGCATTTTTATGAAGCAAATGTGGCTCCATGTTGCAGTGATGGCGTTTTTCGAGTCTAATTCCAGAGAATGAGAATGGCATTCTAACTGCCACCGAAATGTTGCACGCAGTGCACCTGTGCGACATATGCACACCGCAGGCACTGCAAGGTTTTACCACAATGCTTTGCTGAATACCGGCTATCAGCAAAGAGCAGAAACGCTCCCCACCAAAAGCACACCAAGTGTGAACTGGCCCTGGAGAGAATTTGATTGGTGATTACAAATTGTTGCAACCTGCAGTGTAAAACCCAGGGGCATATTTAAAATGATTTAAATATACCTCCAAGTTCTACTTATGGCCTCCTCCTCCCCACAGCCATACCAATCCTCACCAAAAAGTTAAAGCATAGAAGCACAAACAAAACAAAAAGGATGCAGGCCGACAATCGTAATTCTGGAAAATACCAATTGCAGTCGCAAAAACCAGGCAATGCAATTTACATGTTCATCGCCGTGCTGTTGCTATTGGCAAAATGGGCACGACACAATTTTTGAATCGTAACGTGCCTAATACAAAAGGGCTCTAATTAGTTGATCTCCCTCTCAGGTGGTTTATTTTATTCTTTTTTGGCAGAGTACTTTGGCTAATCCTATTGGCTAAAAGTAAATCACATTTTGGCCAATAGGATTGTAAGCAGGCCCACCATGGCAAGGTAGACTCTTAGGCCAGGTTGGGGGAAGGGAGTGAGTTAGGTATAGGGGATGGCAGTTTTGAGGAGGGATAAGGGGGATAGATGGTCATCATGGGTACCACTCTTACACCCTCAAGAGTAAAGTCTGGAAACACTACCACCACCTGATAAATAATTGGGATCCAGTTGGTCCCCCTTAGGCCTGGTTCAACATTGGGATCGCAAAAGGCAAATCACAATCGCCTATGGAGTGTGATTGCATTTTTACCAAGCAATTGTGGCTCCATGTTGCAGTGATTGCGTTTTTAGAGTCTCATTCCAAAGAATGAGAATGGCATTCTAACTGCCACCAAAATGTTGCACGCAGTGCACCTGTGCGACATTTGCACACCGCAGGCACTGCAAGGTTTTACAACAATGCTTTGCTGAATACCGGCTATCAGCAAAGAGCAGAAACGCTCACCAACAAAAGCACACCAAGTGTGAACTGGCCCTTGAGAGAATATGATTGGCGATTACAAATTGTTACAACCAGCAGTGTAGAACTCAGGGGCATACTTAAAATGATTTAAATATACCTCCAAGTTCTACCTATGGCCTCCTCCTCCCCACAGCCATACCAATCCTCACCAAAAAGTTACAAAGCATAGAAGCACAAACAAAACAAAAAGGATGCAGGCCGACAATCGTAATTCTGGAAAATACCAATTGCACTAGCAAAAACCAGTGAATGCAATTTACATGTTCATCGTCGTGCTGTTGCTATTGGCAAAATGGGCACGATACCATTTTTGAATCGTAACATGCCTAATACAAAAGGGCTCTAATTAGTTGATCTCCCTCTCAGATGGTTGATTTTATTCTTTTTTGGCAGAGTACTTTGGCTAATCCAATTGGCTAAAAGTAAATCACATTTTGGCCAATAGGATTGTAAGCAGGCCCACCATGGCAAGGTAGACTCTTAGGCCAGGTTGGGGGAAGGGAGTGAGTTAGGTATAGGGGATGGCAGTTTTGAAGAGGGATAAGGGGGATAGATGGTCATCATGGGTACCACTCTTACACCCTCAAGAGTAAAGTCTGGAAACACTACCACCACCTGATAAATAATTGGGATCCAGTTGGTCCCCCTTAGGCCTGGTTCAACATTGGGATCGCAAAAGGCAAATCACAATCGCCTATGGAGTGTGATTGCATTTTTACCAAGCAATTGTGGCTCCATGTTGCAGTGATTGCGTTTTTAGAGTCTCATTCCAAAGAATGAGAATGGCATTCTAACTGCCACCAAAATGTTGCACGCAGTGCACCTGTGCGACATATGCACACCGCAGGCACTGCAAGGTTTTACCACAATGCTTTGCTGAATACCGGCTATCAGCAAAGAGCAGAAACGCTCCCCACCAAAAGCACACCAAGTGTGAACTGGCCCTGGAGAGAATTTGATTGGTGATTACAAATTGTTACAACCTGCAGTGTAGAACTCAGGGGCATACTTAAAATGATTTAAATATACCTCCAAGTTCTACTTATGGCCTCCTCCTCCTCCCCACAGCCATGCCAATCCTCATCAAAAAGTTACAAAGCATAGAAGCACAAAAAAAAAACAAAAAGGATGCAGGCCAACAATTGTAATTCTGGAAAATACCAATTGCAGTCGCAAAAACCAGGCAATGCAATTTACATGTTCATCGCCGTGCTGTTGCCATTGGCAAAATGGGCACAACACAATTTTTGAATCGTAACGTGCCTAATACAAAAGGGCTCTAATTAGTTGATCTCCCTCTCAGGTGGTTTATTTTATTCTTTTTTGGCAGAGTACTTTGAAGATGGATAAGGGGGATAGATGGTCATCATGGGTACCACTCTTACACCCTCAAGTAATCCTATTGGCTAAAAGTAAATCACATTTTGGCCAATAGGATTGTAAGCAGGCCCACCATGGCAAGGTAGACTCTTAGGCCAGGTTGGGGGAAGGGAGTGAGTTAGGTATAGGGGATGGCAGTTTTGAAGAGGGATAAAGGGGATAGATGGTCATCATCGGTACCACTCTTACACCCTCAAGTGTAAAGTCTGGAAACACTACCACCACCTGATAAATAATTGGGATCCAGTTGGTCCCCCTTAGGCCTGGTTCAACATTGGGATCGCAAAAGGCAAATCACAATCGCCTATGGAGTATGATTGCATTTTTACCAAGCAAATGTTGCTCCATGTTGCAGTGATGGCGTTTTTCAAGTCTCATTCCAGAGAATGAGAATTGCATTCTAACTGCCACCGAAATGTTGCACGCAGTGCACCTGTGCGACACATGCACACCGCAGGCACTGCAAGGTTTTACCACAATGCTTTGCAGAATACCGGCTATCAGCAAAGAGCAGAAACGCTCCCCACCAAAAGCACACCAAGTGTGAACTGGCCCTGGAGAGAATTTGATCGGTGATTACAAATTGTTGCAACCTGCAGTGTAGAACTCAGGGGCATATTTAAAATGATTTAAATATCCCTCCAAGTTCTACTTATGGCCTCCTCCTCCCCACAGCCATACCAATCCTCACCAAAAAGTTACAAAGCATAGAAGCACAAACAAAACAAAACAAAAAGGATGCAGGCCGACAATCGCAACTCTAGAAAATACCAAATGCACTAGCAAAAACCAGTCAATGCAATTTACATGTTTATCGTCATGCTGTTGCTATTGGCAAAATGGGCACGATACCATTTTTGAATCATAACCTGCCTGATACAAAAGGTCTCTAATTAGTTGATCTCCCTCTCAGATGGTTTATTATATTCTTTTTTGGCAGAGTACTTTGGCTAATCCAACTGGCTAAAAGTAAATCACATTTTGGCCAATAGGATTGTAAGCAGGCCCACCATGGCAAGGTAGACTCTTAGGGCAGGCTGGGGGAAGGGAGTGAGTTAGGTATAGGGGATGGCAGTTTTGAAGAGGGATAAGGGGGATAGATGGTCATCATGGGTACCACTCTTACACCCTCAAGTGTAAAGTCTGGAAAAACTACCACCAACTGATAAATAATTGGGATCCAGTTGGTCCCGCTTAGGCCTGGTTCAACATTGGGATCGCAAAAGGCAAATCACAATCACCTATGGAGTGTGATTGCATTTTTACCAAGCAATTGTGGCTCCATGTTGCAGTGATTGCGTTTTTAGAGTCTCATTCGAAAGAATGAGAATGGCATTCTTACTGTCACCGAAATGTTGCACGCAGTGCACCTGTGCGACATATGCACACCGCAGGCACTGCAAGGATTTACCACAATGCTTTGCTGAATACCGGCTATCAGCAAAGAGCAGAAACGCTCACCACCAAAAGCACACCAAGTGTGAACTGGTCCTGGAGAATATTTGATTGGTGCTTACAAATTGTTGCAACCTGCAGTGTAGAACTCAGGGGCATACTTAAAATGATTTAAATATACCTCCAAGTTCTACTTATGGCCTCCTCCTCCTTACAGCCATACCAATCCTCACCAAAAAGTTACAAAGCATAGAAGCACAAACAAAACAAAAAGGATGCAGGCCGACAATCGTAATTCTGGAAAATACCAATTGCACTAGCAAAAACCAGTGAATGCAATTTACATGTTCATCGTCATGCTGTTGCTATTGGCAAAATGGGCACGATACCATTTTTGAATCGTAACGTGCCTAATACAAAAGGGCTCTAATTAGTTGATCTCCCTCTCAGATGGTTTATTTTATTCTTCTTTGGCAGAGTACTTTGGCTAATCCAATTGGCTAAAAGTAAATCACATTTTGGCCAATAGGATTGTAAGCAGGCCCACCATGGCAAGGTAGACTCTTAGGCCAGGTTGGGGGAAGGGAGTGAGTGAGGTATAGGGGATGGCAGTTTTGAAGATGGATAAGGGGGATAAATGGTCATCATAGGTACCACTCTTACACCCTCAAGTGTAAAGTCTGGAAAAACTACCACCACCAGATAAATAATTGGGATCCAGTTGGTCCCCCTTAGGCCTGGTTCAACATTGGGATCGCAAAAGGCAAATCACAATCGCCTATGGAGTGTGATTGCATTTTTACCAAGCAATTGTGGCTCCATGTTGCAGTGATTGCGTTTTTCGAGTCTCATTCCAAAGAATGAGATTGGCATTCTAACTGCCACCGAAATGTTGCACGCAGTGCACCTGTGCGACATATGCACACCGCAGGCACTGCAAGGTTTTACCACAATGCTTTGCTGAATACCGGCTATCAGCAAAGAGCAGAATTGCTCCCCACCAAAAGCACACCAAGTGTGAACTGGCCCTGGAGAGAATTTGATTGGTGATTACAAATTGTTGCAACCTGCAGTGTAGAACTCAGGGGCATATTTAAAATGATTTAAATATACCTCCAAGTTCTACTTATGGCCTCCTACTCCCCACAGCCATACCAATCCTCGCCAAAAAGTTACAAAGCATAGAAGCACAAACAAAACAAAAAGGATGCAGGCCGACAATTGTAATTCTGGAAAATACCAATTGCAGTTGCAAAAACCAGGCAATGCAATTTACATGTTCATCGCCGTGCTGTTGCCATTGGCAAAATGGGCACGACACAATTTTTGAATCGTAACGTGCCTAATACAAAAGGCCTCTAATTAGTTGATCTCCCTCTCAGGTGGTTTATTTTATTCTTTTTTGGCAGAGTACTTTGAAGATGGATAAGGGGGATAGATGGTCATCATGGGTACCACTCTTACACCCTCAAGTAATCCTATTGGCTAAAAGTAAATCACATTTTGGCCAATAGGATTGTAAGCAGGCCCACCATGGCAAGGTAGACTCTTAGGCCAGGTTGGGGGAAGGGAGTGAGTTAGGTATAGGGGATGGCAGTTTTGAAGAGGGATAAGGGGGATAGATGGTCATCATGGGTACCACTCTTACACCCTCAAGTGTAAAGTCTGGAAAAACTACCACCACCTGATAAATAATTGGGATCCAGTTGGTCCCCCTTAGGCCTGGTTCAACATTGGTATCACAAAAGGCAAATCACAATTGCCTATGGAGTGTGATTGCATTTTTACCAAGCAATTGTGGCTCCATGTTGCAGTGATGGCGTTTTTAGAGTCTCATTCCAAAGAATGAGATTGGCATTCTAACTGCCACCAAAATGTTGCATGCAGTGCACCTCTGCGACATATGCACACCGCAGACACTGCAAGGTTTTACCACAATGCTTTGCTGAATACCAGCTATCAGCAAAGAGCAGAAACGCTCACCACCAAAAGCACACAAAGTGTAAACTGGCCCTGGAGAGAATTTGATTGGTAATTACAAATTGTTGCAACCTGCAGTGTAAAACTCAGGGGCATATTTAAAATGATTTAAATATACTTCCAAGTTCTACTTATGGCCTCCTCCTTCCCACAGCCATACCAATCCTCACCAAAAAGTTACAAAGCATAGAAGCACAAACAAAACAAAAAGGATGCAGGCCGACAATCGCAATTCTGGAAAATACCAATTGCACTAGTAAAAACCAGTCAATGCAATTTACATGTTCATCGTCGTGCTGTTGCTATTGGCAAATGGGCATGATACCATTTTTGAATCGTAACGTGCCTAATACAAAAGGTCTCTAATTAGTTGATCTCCCTCTCAAAGGTAGACTCTTAGGCCAGGTTGGGGGAAGGGAGTGAGTTAGGTATAGGGGATGGCAGTTTTGAAGAGGGATAAGGGGGATAGATGGTCATCATGGGTACCACTCTTACACCCTCAAGTGTAAAGTCTGGAAAAACTACCACCACCTGATAAATAATTGGGATCCAGTTGGTCCCCCTTAGGCCTGGTTCAACATTGGTATCGCAAAAGGCAAATCACAATTGCCTATGGAGTGTGATTGCATTTTTACCAAGCAATTGTGGCTCCATGTTGCAGTGATGGCGTTTTTAGAGTCTCATTCCAAAGAATGAGAATGGCATTCTTACTGTCACCGAAATGTTGCACGCAGTGCACCTGTGCGACATATGCACACCGCAGGCACTGCACGGATTTACCACAATGCTTTGCTGAATACCGGCTATCAGCAAAGAGCAGAAACGCTCCCCACCAAAAGCACACCAAGTGTAAACTGGTCCTGGAGAGAATTTGATTGGTGATTACAAATTGTTGCAACCTGCAATGAAGAACAAAGGGGCATATTTAAAATGATTTAAATATACCTCCAAGTTCTACTTACGGCCTCCTCCTTCCCACAGCCATACCAATCCTCACCAAAAAGTTACAAAGCATAGAAGCACAAACAAAACAAAAAGGATACAGGCCGACAATCGTAATTCTGGAAAATACCAATTGCACTACCAAAAACCAATCAATGCAATTTACATGTTCATCGTCATGCTGTTGCTATTGGCAAAATGGGCACGATACCATTTTTGAATCGTAACGTGCCTAATACAAAAGGGCTCTAATTAGTTGATCCCCCTGTCAGATTGTTTATTATATTCTTTTTGGCAGAGTACTTTGGCTAATCCAATTGGCTAAAAGTAAATCACATTTTGGCCGATAGGATTGTAAGCAGGCCCACCATGGCAAGGTAGACTCTTAGGGCAGGCTGGGGGAAGGGAGTGAGTTAGGTATAGGGGATGGCAGTTTTGAAGAGGGATAAGGGGGATAGATGGTCATCATGGGTACCACTCTTACACCCTCAAGTGTAAAGTCTGGAAAATCTACCACCACCTGATAAATAATTGGGATCCAGTTGGTCCCCCTTAGGCCTGGTTCAACATTGGGATCGCAAAAGGCAAATCACAATCGCCTATGGAGTGTGATTGCATTTTTACCAAGCAATTGTGGCTCCATGTTGCAGTGATTGCCTTTTTAGAGTCTCATTCCAAAGAATGAGAATGGCATTCTTACTGTCACCGAAATGTTGCACGCAGTGCACCTGTGCGACATATGCACACCGCAGGCACTGCAAGGATTTACCACAATGCTTTGCTGAATACCGGCTATCAGCAAAGAGCAGAAACGCTCCCCACCAAAAGCACACCAAGTGTAAACTGGTCCTGGAGAGAATTTGATTGGTGATTACAAATTGTTGCAACCTGCAATGAAGAACAAAGGGGCATATTTAAAATGATTTAAATATACCTCCAAGTTCTACTTACGGCCTCCTCCTTCCCACAGCCATACCAATCCTCACCAAAAAGTTACAAAGCATAGAAGCACAAACAAAACAAAAAGGATGCAGGCCGACAATCGTAATTCTGGAAAATACCAATTGCACTAGCAAAAACCAGTGAATGCAATTTACATGTTCATCGTCGTACTGTTGCTATTGGCAAAATGGGCACGATACCATTTTTGAATCGTAACGTGCCTAATACAAAAGGGCTCTAATTAGTTGATCTCCCTCTCAGATGGTTTATTTTATTCTTCTTTGGCAGAGTACTTTGGCTAATCCAATTGGCTAAAAGTAAATCACATTTTGGCCAATAGGATTGTAAGCAGGCCCACCATGGCAAGGTAGACTCTTAGGCCAGGTTAGGGGAAGGGAGTGAGTGAGGTATAGGGGATGGCAGTTTTGAAGATGGATAAGGGGGATAGATGGTCATCATGGGTACCACTCTTACACCCTCAAGAGTAAAGTCTGGAAACACTACCACCACCTGATAAATAATTGGGATCCAGTTGGTCCCCCTTAGGACTGGTTCAAAATTGGGATCGCAAAAGGCAAATCACAATTACCTATGGAGTGCATTTTTATGAAGCAAATGTGGCTCCATGTTGCAGTGATGGCGTTTTTCAAGTCTCATTCCAGAGAATGAGAATTGCATTCTAACTGCCACCGAAATGCTGCACGCAGTGCACCTGTGCGACATATGCACACCGCAGGCACTGCAAGGTTTTACCACAATGCTTTGCTGAATACCGGCTATCAGCAAAGAGCAGAAACGCTCCCCACCAAAAGCACACCAAGTGTGAACTGGCCCTGGAGAGAATTTGATCGGTGATTACAAATTGTTGCAACCTGCAGTGTAGAACTCAGGGGCATATTTAAAATGATTTAAATATACATCCAAGTTCTACTTATGGCCTCCTCCTCCCCACAGCCATACCAATCCTCACCAAAAAGTTACAAAGCATAGAAGCACAAACAAAACAAAAAGGATGCAGGCCGACAATTGTAATTCTGGAAAATACCAATTGCAGTCGCAAAAACCAGGCAATGCAATTTACATGTTCATCGCCGTGCTGTTGCTATTGGCAAAATGGGCACGACACAATTTTTGAATCGTTACGTGCCTAATACAAAAGGGCTCTAATTAGTTGATCTCCCTCTCAGGTGGTTTATTTTATTCTTTTTGGGCAGAGTACTTTGGCTAATCCTATTGGCTAAAAGTAAATCACATTTTGGCCAATAGGATTGTAAGCAGGCCCACCATGGCAAGGTAGACTCTTAGGCCAGGTTGGGGGAAGGGAGTGAGTTAGGTATAGGGGATGGCAGTTTTGAAGAGGGATAAGGGGGATAGATGGTCATCATGGGTACCACTCTTACACCCTCAAGTGTAAAGTCTGGAAAAACTACCACCACCTGATAAATAATTGGGATCCAGTTGGTCCCCCTTAGGCCTGGTTCAACATTGGTATCGCAAAAGGCAAATTACAATTGCCTATAGAGTGTGATTGCATTTTTACCAAGCAATTGTGGCTCCATGTTGCAGTGATTGCGTTTTTAGAGTCTCATTCCAAAGAATGAGAATGGCATTCTTACTGTCACCGAAATGTTGCACGCAGTGCACCTGTGCGACATATGCACACCGCAGGCACTGCAAGGATTTACCACAATGCTTTGCTTACTTCCGGCTATCAGCAAAGAGCAGAAACGCTCCCCACCAAAAGCACACAAAGTGTAAACTGGTCCTGGAGAGAATTTGATTGGTGATTACAAATTCTTACAACCAGCAGTGTAGAACTCAGGGGCATACTTAAAATGATTTAAATATACCTCCAAGTTCTACTTATGGCCTCCTCCTTCCCACAGCCATACCAATCCTCACCAAAAAGTTACAAAGCATAGAAGCACAAACAAAACAAAAAGGATGCAGGCCGACAATCGTAATTCTGGAAAATACCAATTGCACTAGCAAAAACCAGTCAATGCAATTTACATGTTCATCGTCGTGCTGTTGCTATTGGCAAAATGGGCACGATACCATTTTTGAATCGTAACATGCCTAATACAAAAGGGCTCTAATTAGTTGATCTCCCTCTCAGATGGTTTATTTTATTCTTCTTCTTTGGCAGAGTACTTTGGCTAATCCAATTGGCTAAAATTAAATGTCATTTTGGCCAATAGGATTGTAAGCAGGCCCACCATGGCAAGGTAGACTCTTAGGCCAGGTTAGGGGAAGGGAGTGAGTGAGGTATAGGGGATGGCAGTTTTGAAGATGGATAAGGGGGATAGATGGTCATCATGGGTACCACTCTTACACCCTCAAGAGTAAAGTCTGGAAACACTACCACCACCTGATAAATACCGTATTTTTCGCCGTATAAGACGCACTTTTTCTTCCCCAAAATGTTGGGGGAAAAGTGGGAGCGTGTTATGCGGCGAAGGTACGGATTTCGGGATGCAGAGGTGCGCAGGGAAGCACTATATACATTACCTGCAGCTGCACGCAGCGCTCCTGGCTCCCCGATCCTCTTCTTCCATCTACCGCTGCCCGCTGCTGCCCCGCCGAACATCGCTGGCCGGTCTTAATTAGCCGCAGGGATACGCTATCAGCACACCACGTGCCGGGGTCACGCATGCCGCCAAACGCTGGCCGGTCCTTATTAGCCGCGCAGGGATACACTATCAGCACACCACGTGCCCCGGGGTCACGCATACGCATGTGTGACCCGGCGCACGCTGATAGCGTATCCCTGCGCGGATAATTAGGACTGGCCAGCGTTGTTCGGCGGCATGCGTGACCCCGGCACGTGGTGTGCTGATAGCGTATCCATGCGGCTAAGACCGGCCAGCGATGTTCGGCGGGGGCAGCAGCGGGCAGCGGTAGATGGAAGAAGAGGATCGGGGAGCCAGGAGCGCGGCGGCAGGAGCAGGTAATGTATGTGTACTCACACTACCTGCACAGGGGGACACCGGCACTGGAGGACACACGGACAACGGGGCCACAGGCACAGGGGACGCTACCACAGGGGACACTGCTACAACAGGGGGACACTGCCACAACAGGGGGACACTGGCACAACAGGGGGACACTGCCACAACAGGGGGACACTGCCACAGGGGACACTGGCACAATAGGGGACACTGCCACAGGGGACACTGGCACAATAGGGGACACTGCCACAACAGGGGGACACTGCCACAACAGGGGGACACTGCCACAACAGGGGGACGGGGGACACTGGCACAGGGGGCTGCAGGCAGAACAGGGGGACACGGCAGGAAGAACAGGGGGACACAGCAGGCACAGGGGGACACAGCAGGCAGAACAGGGGGACACAGCAGGCACAGGAGGACACAGCAGGCACAGGGGGACACAGCACATAACACTGTCCCCATATGTGGTGTAATAGTATGTAATGTAACTGGAAAGGGGGAGGTAAAAAGTCCTTAAAGAGACTCTGTAACAAATTGTTTATCTTTATTTCTTCTATGCTATAAGTTCCTATGCCTTTTCTAATGTGGTCTGGCTTACTGCAGCTTTTCCTAATTGCACAGTAGCTGTGTTATCTCTGTTATATGATCTAATCTTCTCTCTATAGTCGGCACAGTCAGGCTGAGGCAGTCAGACTGGAATGTGCAGGGCTGCTTGTGATTAGCTAGAAGCTGTACACACCCCCTGCAGGCTCTGTGTGACTAACACACTCTGCTTAGCTGAGCCTATTAGAAGCTGGTTAGTTTGTTTGTAAACACTGCCTAAAACTGGCAATTACAAGCCAGGTTTGCAGCAGAGAATGGCAGAAACAGCACAGAGGGGACCAGGAGCACATAATGAATAGAATGGTATGCTTTTTATTGTAAGAATTTCAGAGTACAGATTCTCTTTAAGACACCCCTGCATCATAGACACACCTAGGTTTAGTTTTTTCTTTTTTTCCTGATTTTTGCCCTCTAAATCTGGGTGCGTCTTACATGCCGGAGCGTCTTATAAGGCGAAAAATACGGTAATTGGGATCCAGTTGGTCCCCCTTAGGACTGGTTCAAAATTGGGATCGCAAAAGGCAAATCACAATCGCCTATGGAGTTCATTTTTATGAAGCAAATGTGGCTCCATGTTGCAGTGATGGCGTTTTTCAAGTCTCATTCCAGAGAATGAGAATTGCATTCTAACTGCCACCGAAATGTTGCACGCAGTGCACCTGTGTGACATATTCACACCGCAGGCACTGCAAGGTTTTACCACAATGCTTTGCTGAATACCGGCTATCAGCAAAGAGCAGAAACGCTCCCCACCAAAAGCACACCAAGTGTGAACTGGCCCTGGAGATAATTTGATCGGTGATTACAAAATGTTGCAACCTGCAGTGTAGAACTCAGGGGCATATTTAAAATGATTTAAATATCCCTCCAAGTTATACTTATGGCCTCCTCCTCCCCACAGCCATACCAATCCTCACCAAAAAGTTACAAAGCATAGAAGCACAAACAAAACAAAAAGGATGCAGGCCGACAATTATAATTCTGGAAAATACCAATTGCAGTCGCAAAAACCAGGCAATGCAATTTACATGTTCATCGCCGTGCTGTTGCTATTGGCAAAATGGGCACGACACAATTTTTGAATCGTAACGTGCCTAATACAAAAGGGCTCTAATTAGTTGATCTCCCTCTCAGGTGGTTTATTTTATTCTTTTTTGGCAGAGTACTTTGGCTAATCCTATTGGCTAAAAGTAAATCACATTTTGGCCAATAGGATTGTAAGCAGGCCCACCATGGCAAGGTAGACTCTTAGGCCAGGTTGGGGGAAGGGAGTGAGTTAGGTATAGGGGATGGCAGTTTTGAAGAGGGATAAGGGGGATAGATGGTCATCATGGGTACCACTCTTACTCCCTCAAGTGTAAAGTCTGGAAAAACTACCACCACCTGATAAATAATTGGGATCCAGTTGGTCCCCCTTAGGCCTGGTTCAACATTGGGATCGCAAAAGGCAAATCACAATCGCCTATGGAGTGTGATTGCATTTTTACCAAGCAATTGTGGCTCCATGTTGCAGTGATTGCGTTTTTAGAGTCTCATTCCAAAGAATGAGAATGGCATTCTAACTGCCACCAAAATGTTGCACACAGTGCACCTGTGCGACATATGCACACCGCAGGCACTGCAAGGTTTTACCACAATGCTTTGCTGAATACCGGCTATCAGCAAAGAGCAGAAACACTCACCACCAAAAGCACACCAAGTGTAAACTGGCCCTGGAGAGAATTTGATTGGTGATTACAAATTGTTGCAACCTGCAGTGTAGAACTCAGGGGCATATTTAAAATGATTTAAATATACCTCCAAGTTCTACTTATGGCCTCCTCCTCCCCACAGCCATACCAATCCTCACCAAAAAGTTACAAAGCATAGAAGCACAAACAAAACAAAAAGGATGCAGGCCGACAATCGTAATTCTGGAAAATACCAATTGCACTAGCAAAAACCAGTCAATGCAATTTACATGTTCATCGTCGTGCTGTTGCTATTGGCAAAATGGGCACGATACCATTTTTGAATCATAATGTGCCTAATACAAAAGGGCTCTAATTAGTTGATCTCCCTGTCAGATGGTTTATTATATTCTTTTTTGGCAGAGTACTTTGGCTAATCCAATTGGCTAAAAGTAAATCACATTTTGGCCGATAGGATTGTAAGCAGGCCCACCATGGCAAGGTAGACTCTTAGGGCAGGTTGGGGGAAGGGAGTGAGTTAGGTATAGGGGATGGCAGTTTTGAAGAGGGATAAGGGGGATAGATGGTCATCATGGGTACCACTCTTACACCCTCAAGTGTAAAGTCTGGAAAAACTACCACCACCAGATAAATAATTGGGATCCAGTTGGTCCCCCTTAGGCCTGGTTCAACATTGGGATCGCAAAAGGCAAATCACAATCGCCTATGGAGTGTGATTGCATTTTTACCAAGCAATTGTGGCTCCATGTTGCAGTGATTGTGTTTTTCGAGTCTCATTCCAAAGAATGAGATTGGCATTCTAACTGCCACCGAAATGTTGCACGCAGTGCACCTGTGCGACATATGCACACCGCAGGCACTGCAAGGTTTTACAACAATGCTTTTCTGAATACAGACTATCAGGAAAGAGCAGAAACGCTCCCCACCAAAAGCACACCAAGTGTGAACTGGCCCTTGAGAGAATTTGATTGGTGATTACAAATTGTTGCAACCTGCAGTGTAGAACTCAGGGGCATATTTAAAATGATTTAAATATACCTCCAAGTTCTACTTATGGCCTCCTCCTCCCCACAGCCATACCAATCCTCACCAAAAAGTTACAAAGGATTAGAAGCGCAAACAAAACAAAAAGGATGCAGGCCGACAATCGTAATTCTGGAAAATACCAATTGCACTAGCAAAAACCAGTCAATGCACGTTACATGTTCATCGCCGTGCTGTTCCTATTGGCAAAATGGGCATGATACAATTTTTGAATCGTAACATGCGTAATACAAAAGGGCTCTAATTAGTTGATCTCCCTCTCAGATGGTTTATTATATTCTTCTTTGGCAGAGTACTTTGATTAATCCAATTGGCTAAAAGTAAATCACATTTTGGCCAATAGGATTGTAAGCAGGCCCACCATGGCAAGGTAGACTCTTAGGGCAGGTTGGGGGAAGGGAGTGAGTGAGGTATAGGGGATGGCAGTTTTGAAGAGGGATAAAGGGGATAGATGGTCATCATGGGTACCACTCTTACACCCTCAAGTGTAAAGTCTGGAAACACTACCACCACCTGATAAATAATTTGGATCCAGTTGGTCCCCCTTAGGCCTGTTTCAACATTGGGATCGCAAAAGGCAAATCACAATCGCCTATGGAGTGTGATTGCATTTTTACCAAGCAATTGTGGCTCCATGTTGCAGTGATTGCGTTTTTAGAGTCTCATTCCAAAGAATGAGAATGGCATTCTAACTGCCACCAAAATGTTGCACGCAGTGTACCTGTGCTACATATACACACCGCAGGCACTGCAAGGTTTTACCACAATGCTTTGCTGAATACCGGCTATCAGCAAAGAGCAGAAACGCTCACCACCAAAAGCACACCAAGCGTGAACTGGCCCTTGAGAGAATTTGATTGGCGATTACAAATTATTACAACCAGCAGTGTAGAACTCAGGGGCATACTTAAAATGATTTAAATATACCTCCAAGTTCTACTTATGGCCTCCTCCCCGCCACAGCCACACCAATCCTCACCAAAAAGTTACAAAGCATAGAAGCACAAACAAAACAAAAAGGATGCAGGCCGACAATCGCAATTCTGGAAAATACCAATTGCACTAGCAAAAACCAGTCAATGCAATTTACATGTTCATCGTCGTGCTGTTGATATTGGCAAAATGGGCATGATACCATTTTTGAATCATAACGTGCCTAATACAAAAGGTCTCTAATTAGTTGATCTCCCTCTCAGATGGTTTATTATATTCTTTTTTGGCAGAGTACTTTGGCTAATCCAATTGGCTAAAAGTAAATCACATTTTGGCCAATAGGATTGTAAGCAGGCCCACCATGGCAAGGTAGACTCTTAGGGCAGGTTGGGGGAAGGGAGTGAGTTAGGTATAGGGGATGGCAGTTTTGAAGAGGGATAAGGGGGATAGATGGTCATCATGGGTACCACTCTTACACCCTCAAGTGTAAAGTCTGGAAAAACTACCACCACCAGATAAATAATTGGGATCCAGTTGGTCCCCCTTAGGCCTGGTTCAACATTGGGATCGCAAAAGGCAAATCACAATCGCCTATGGAGTGTGATTGCATTTTTACCAAGCAATTGTGGCTCCATGTTGCAGTGATTGTGTTTTTCGAGTCTCATTCCAAAGAATGAGATTGGCATTCTAACTGCCACCGAAATGTTGCACGCAGTGCACCTGTGCGACATATGCACACCGCAGGCACTGCAAGGTTTTACAACAATGCTTTTCTGAATACAGACTATCAGGAAAGAGCAGAAACGCTCCCCACCAAAAGCACACCAAGTGTGAACTGGCCCTTGAGAGAATTTGATTGGTGATTACAAATTGTTGCAACCTGCAGTGTAGAACTCAGGGGCATATTTAAAATGATTTAAATATACCTCCAAGTTCTACTTATGGCCTCCTCCTCCCCACAGCCATACCAATCCTCACCAAAAAGTTACAAAGGATTAGAAGCGCAAACAAAACAAAAAGGATGCAGGCCGACAATCGTAATTCTGGAAAATACCAATTGCACTAGCAAAAACCAGTCAATGCACGTTACATGTTCATCGCCGTGCTGTTCCTATTGGCAAAATGGGCATGATACAATTTTTGAATCGTAACATGCGTAATACAAAAGGGCTCTAATTAGTTGATCTCCCTCTCAGATGGTTTATTATATTCTTCTTTGGCAGAGTACTTTGATTAATCCAATTGGCTAAAAGTAAATCACATTTTGGCCAATAGGATTGTAAGCAGGCCCACCATGGCAAGGTAGACTCTTAGGGCAGGTTGGGGGAAGGGAGTGAGTGAGGTATAGGGGATGGCAGTTTTGAAGAGGGATAAAGGGGATAGATGGTCATCATGGGTACCACTCTTACACCCTCAAGTGTAAAGTCTGGAAACACTACCACCACCTGATAAATAATTTGGATCCAGTTGGTCCCCCTTAGGCCTGTTTCAACATTGGGATCGCAAAAGGCAAATCACAATCGCCTATGGAGTGTGATTGCATTTTTACCAAGCAATTGTGGCTCCATGTTGCAGTGATTGCGTTTTTAGAGTCTCATTCCAAAGAATGAGAATGGCATTCTAACTGCCACCAAAATGTTGCACGCAGTGTACCTGTGCTACATATACACACCGCAGGCACTGCAAGGTTTTACCACAATGCTTTGCTGAATACCGGCTATCAGCAAAGAGCAGAAACGCTCACCACCAAAAGCACACCAAGCGTGAACTGGCCCTTGAGAGAATTTGATTGGCGATTACAAATTATTACAACCAGCAGTGTAGAACTCAGGGGCATACTTAAAATGATTTAAATATACCTCCAAGTTCTACTTATGGCCTCCTCCCCGCCACAGCCACACCAATCCTCACCAAAAAGTTACAAAGCATAGAAGCACAAACAAAACAAAAAGGATGCAGGCCGACAATCGCAATTCTGGAAAATACCAATTGCACTAGCAAAAACCAGTCAATGCAATTTACATGTTCATCGTCGTGCTGTTGCTATTGGCAAAATGGGCATGATACCATTTTTGAATCATAACGTGCCTAATACAAAAGGTCTCTAATTAGTTGATCTCCCTCTCAGATGGTTTATTATATTCTTTTTTGGCAGAGTACTTTGGCTAATCCAATTGGCTAAAAGTAAATCACATTTTGGCCAATAGGATTGTAAGCAGGCCCACCATGGCAAGGTAGACTCTTAGGGCAGGTTGGGGGAAGGGAGTGAGTTAGGTATAGGGGATGGCAGTTTTGAAGAGGGATAAGGGGGATAGATGGTCATCATGGGTACCACTCTTACACCCTCAAGAGTAAAGTCTGGAAACACTACCACCACCTGATAAATAATTGGGATCCAGTTGGTCCCCCTTAGGCCTGGTTCAACATTGGGATCGCAAAAGCCAAATCACAATCGCCTATGGAGTGTGATTGCATTTTTACCAAGCAATTGTGGCTCCATGTTGCAGTGATTGCGTTTTTAGAGTCTTATTCCAAAGAATGAGAATGGCATTCTAACTGCCACCAAAATGTTGCACGCAGTGCACCTATGCGACATATGCACACCGCAGGCACTGCAAGGTTTTACCACAATGCTTTGCTGAATACCGGCTATCAGCAAAGAGCAGAAACGCTCCCCACCAAAAGCACACCAAGTGTGAATTGGCCCTGGAGAGAATTTGATTGGTGATTGCAAATTGTTGCAACCTGCAGTGTAGAACTCAGGGGCATATTTAAAATGATTTAAATATACCTCCAAGTTCTACTTATGGCCTCCTCCTCCCCACAGCCATACCGATCCTCACCAAAAAGTTGCAAAGCACAGAAACACAAACAAAACAAAAAGGATGCAGGCCGACAATTGTAATTCTGGAAAATACCAATTGCAGTCGCAAAAACCAGGCAATGCAATTTACATATTCATCGCCGTGCTGTTGCTATTGGCAAAATGGGCATGATACCATTTTTGAATCGTAGCGTGCCTAATACAAAAGGGCTCTAATTAGTTGAACTCCCTCTCAGGTGGTTTATTTTATTCTTTTTTGGCAGAGTACTTTGGCTAATCCTATTGGCTAAAAGTAAATCACATTTTGGCCAATAGGATTGTAAGCAGGCCCACCATGGCAAGGTAAACTCTTAGGCCAGGTTGGGGGAAGGGAGTGAGTTAGGTATAGGGGATTGCAGTTTTGAAGAGGGATAAGGGGGATAGATGGTCATCATGGGTACCACTCTTACTCCCTCAAGTGTAAAGTCTGGAAAAACTACCACCACCTAATAAATAATTGGGATCCAGTTGGTCCCCCCCCATAGGCCTGGTTCAACATTGGGATCGCAAAAGGCAAATCACAATCGCCTATGGAGTGCATTTTTACGAAGCAAATGTGGCTCCATGTTGCACTGATTGCGTTTTTCGAGTCTCATTCCAAAGAATGAGATTGGCATTCTAACTGCCACCGAAATGTTGCACGCAGTGCACCTGTGCGACATATGCACACCGCAGGCACTGCAAGGTTTTACCACAATGCTTTGCTGAATACCAGCTATCAGCAAAGAGCAGAAACGCTCACCACCAAAAGCACACAAAGTGTAAACTGGCCCTGGAGAGAATTTGATTTGTAATTACAAATTGTTGCAACCTGCAGTGTAGAACTCAGGGGCATATTTAAAATGATTTAAATATACTTCCAAGTTCTACTTATGGCCTCCTCCTTCCCACAGCCATACCAATCCTCACCAAAAAGTTACAAAGCATAGAAGCACAAACAAAACAAAAAGGATGCAGGCCGACAATTGTAATTCTGGAAAATACCAATTGCACTAGCAAAAACCAGTCAATGCAATTTACATGTTCATCGTCATGCTGTTGCTATTGGCAAAATGGGCACGATACCATTTTTGAATCGTAACGTGCCTAATACAAAAGGGCTCTAATTAGTTGATCTCCCTCTCAGATGGTTTATTTTATTCTTCTTTGGCAGAGTACTTTGGCTAATCCAATTGGCTAAAAGTAAATCACATTTTGGCCAATAGGATTGTAAGCAGGCCCACCATGGCAAGGTAGACTCTTAGGCCAGGTTGGGGGAAGGGAGTGAGTGAGGTATAGGGGATGGCAGTTTTGAAGATGGATAAGGGGGAGAGATGGTCATCATGGGTACCACTCTTACACCCTCAAGAGTAAAGTCTGGAAACACTACCACCACCTGATAAATAATTGGGATCCAGTTGGTCCCCCTTAGGCCTGGTTCAACATTGGGATCGCAAAAGGCAAATCACAATCGCCTATGGAGTGTGATTGCATTTTTACCAAGCAATTGTGGCTCCATGTTGCAGTGATTGCGTTTTTAGAGTCTCATTCCAAAGAATGAGAATGGCATTCTAACTGCCACCAAAATGTTGCACGCAGTGCACCTGTGCGACATATGCACACCGCAGGCACTGCAAGGTTTTACCACAATGCTTTGCTGAATACCGGCTATCAGCAAAGAGCAGAAACGCTCACCACCAAAAGCACACCAAGTGTGAACTGGCCCTGGAGAGAATTTGATTGGTGATTACAAATTGTTGCAACCTGCAGTGTAGAACTCAGGGGCATATTTAAAATGATTTAAATATACCTCCAAGTTCTACTTATGGCCTCCTCCTCCCCAAAGCCATACCAATCTTCACCAAAAAGTTACAAAGCATAGAAGCACAAACAAAACAAAAAGGATGCTGGCCGACAATTGTAATTCTGGAAAATACCAATTGCACTCGCAAAAACCAGGCAATGCAATTTACATGTTCATCGCCGTGCTGTTGCTATTGGCAAAATGAGCACGACACAATTTTTGAATCGTAAAGTGCCTAATACAAAAGTGGTCTAATTAGTTGATCTCCCTCTCAGGTGGTTTATTTTATTCTTTTTTGGCAGAGTACTTTGGCTAATCCTATTGGCTAAAAGTAAATCACATTTTGGCCAATAGGATTGTAAGAAGGCCCACCATGGCAAGGTAGACTCTTAGGCCAGGTTGGGGGAAGGGAGTGAGTTAGGTATAGGGGATGGCAGTTTTGAAGAGGGATAAGGGGGATAGATGGTCATCATGGGTACCACTCTTACTCCCTCAAGTGTAAAGTCTGGAAAAACTACCACCGCCTGATAAATAATTGGGATCCAGTTGGTCCCCCTTAGGCCTGGTTCAACATTGGGATCGCAAAAGGCAAATCACAATCGCCTATGGAGTGTGATTACATTTTTACCAAGCAACTGTGGCTCCATGTTGCAGTGATTGTGTTTTTAGAGTCTAATTCCAAAGAATGAGAATGGCATTCTTACTGCCACCGAAATGTTGCACGCAGTGCACCTGTGCGACATATGCACACCGCAGGCACTGCAAGGATTTACCACAATGCTTTGCTGAACACCGGCTATCAGCAAAGAGCAGAAACGCTCCCCACCAAAAGCACACCAAGTGTGAACTGGTCCTGGAGAGAATTTGATTGGTGATTACAAATTGTTGCAACCTGCAGTGCAGAACTCAGGGGCATATTTAAAATGATTTAAATATACCTCCAAGTTCTACTTATGGCCTCCTCCTCCCCAGAGCCATACCAATCCTCACCAAAAAAGTTACAAAGCATAGAAGCACAAACAAAACAAAAAGGATGCAGGCCGACAATCAAAATTCTGGAAAATACCAATTGCACTAGCAAAAACCAGTCAATGCAATTTACATGTTCATCATCGTGCTGTTGCTATTGGCAAAATGGGCACGATACCATTTTTGAATCGTAACGTGCCTAATACAAAAGGGCTCTAATTAGTTGATCTCCCTCTCAGATTGTTTATTTTATTCTTCTTTGGCAGAGTATTTTGGCTAGTCCAATTGGCTAAAAGTAAATCACATTTTGGCCAATAGGATTGTAAGCAGGCCCACCATGGCAAGGTAGACTCTTAGGCCAGGTTGGGGGAAGGGAGTGAGTGAGGTATAGGGGATGGCAGTTTTGAAGATGGATAAGGGGGATAGATGGTCATCATGGGTACCACTCTTACACCCTCAAGTGTAAATTCTGGAAACACTACCACCATCTGATAAATAATTGGGATCCAGTTGGTCCCCCTTAGGCCTGGTTCAACATTGGGATCGCAAAAGGCAAATCACAATCGCCTATGGAGTGCATTTTTACGAAGCAAATGTGGCGCTATGTTGCAGTGATTGCGTTTTTCGAGTCTCATTCCATAGAATGAGATTGGCATTCTAACTGCCACCAAAATGTTGCACGCAGTGCACCTGTGCGACATATGCACACCGCAGGCACTGTCTGGAAACACTACCACCACCTGATAAATAATTGGGATCCAGTTGGTCCCCCTTAGGCCTGGTTCAACATTGGGATCGCAAAAGGCAAATCACAATCGCCTATGGAGTGTGATTGCATTTTTACCAAGCAATTGTGGCTCCATGTTGCAGTGATTGCGTTTTTAGAGTCTCATTCCAAAGAATGAGAATGGCATTCTAACTGCCACCAAAATGTTGCACGCAGTGCACCTGTGCGACATATGCACACCGCAGGCACTGCAAGGTTTTACCACAATGCTTTGCTGAATACCGGCTATCAGCAAAGAGCAGAAACGCTCACCACCAAAAGCACACCAAGTGTGAACTGGCCCTGGAGAGAATTTGATTGGTGATTACAAATTGTTGCAACCTGCAGTGTAGAACTCAGGGGCATATTTAAAATGATTTAAATATACCTCCAAGTTCTACTTATGGCCTCCTCCTCCCCAAAGCCATACCAATCTTCACCAAAAAGTTACAAAGCATAGAAGCACAAACAAAACAAAAAGGATGCTGGCCGACAATTGTAATTCTGGAAAATACCAATTGCACTCGCAAAAACCAGGCAATGCAATTTACATGTTCATCGCCGTGCTGTTGCTATTGGCAAAATGAGCACGACACAATTTTTGAATCGTAAAGTGCCTAATACAAAAGTGGTCTAATTAGTTGATCTCCCTCTCAGGTGGTTTATTTTATTCTTTTTTGGCAGAGTACTTTGGCTAATCCTATTGGCTAAAAGTAAATCACATTTTGGCCAATAGGATTGTAAGAAGGCCCACCATGGCAAGGTAGACTCTTAGGCCAGGTTGGGGGAAGGGAGTGAGTTAGGTATAGGGGATGGCAGTTTTGAAGAGGGATAAGGGGGATAGATGGTCATCATGGGTACCACTCTTACTCCCTCAAGTGTAAAGTCTGGAAAAACTACCACCGCCTGATAAATAATTGGGATCCAGTTGGTCCCCCTTAGGCCTGGTTCAACATTGGGATCGCAAAAGGCAAATCACAATCGCCTATGGAGTGTGATTACATTTTTACCAAGCAACTGTGGCTCCATGTTGCAGTGATTGTGTTTTTAGAGTCTAATTCCAAAGAATGAGAATGGCATTCTTACTGCCACCAAAATGTTGCACGCAGTGCACCTGTGCGACATATGCACACCGCAGGCACTGCAAGGATTTACCACAATGCTTTGCTGAACACCGGCTATCAGCAAAGAGCAGAAACGCTCCCCACCAAAAGCACACCAAGTGTGAACTGGTCCTGGAGAGAATTTGATTGGTGATTACAAATTGTTGCAACCTGCAGTGCAGAACTCAGGGGCATATTTAAAATGATTTAAATATACCTCCAAGTTCTACTTATGGCCTCCACCTCCCCAGAGCCATACCAATCCTCACCAAAAAAGTTACAAAGCATAGAAGCACAAACAAAACAAAAAGGATGCAGGCCGACAATCGTAATTCTGGAAAATACGAATTGCACTAGCAAAAACCAGTCAATGCAATTTACATGTTCATCGCCGTGCTGTTGCTATTGGCAAAATGGGCACGACACAATTTTTGAATCGTAACGTGCCTAATACAAAAGGGCTCTAATTAGTTGATCTCCCTCTCAGGTGGTTTATTTTATTCTTTTTTGGCAGAGTACTTTGGCTAATCCTATTGGCTAAAAGTAAATCACATTTTGGCCAATAGGATTGTAAGCAGGCCCACCATGGCAAGGTAAACTCTTAGGCCAGGTTGGGGGAAGGGAGTGAGTTAGGTGTAGGGGATTGCAGTTTTGAAGAGGGATAAGGGGGATAGATGGTCATCATGGGTACCACTCTTACTCCCTCAAGTGTAAAGTCTGGAAAAACTACCACCACCTAATAAATAATTGGGATCCAGTTGGTCCCCCTTAGGCCTGGTTCAACATTGGGATCGCAAAAGGCAAATCACAATCGCCTATGGAGTGCATCTTTACGAAGCAAATGTGGCTCCATGTTGCACTGATTGCGTTTTTCGAGTCTCATTCCAAAGAATGAGATTGGCATTCTAACTGCCACCGAAATGTTGCACGCAGTGCACCTGTGCGACATATGCACACCGCAGGCACTGCAAGGTTTTACCACAATGCTTTGCTGAATACCGGCTATCAGCAAAGAGCAGAAACGCTCCCCACCAAAAGCACACCAAGTGTGAACTGGCCCTGGAGAGAATTTAAATGGTGATTACAAATTGTTGCAACCTGCAGTGTAGAACTCAGGGGCATACTTAAAATGATTTAAATATACCTCCAAGTTCTACTTATGGCCTCCTCCCCGCCACAGCCACACCAATCCTCACCAAAAAGTTACAAAGCATAGAAGCACAAACAAAACAAAAAGGATGCAGGCCGACAATTGCAATTCTGGAAAATACCAATTGCACTAGCAAAAACCAGTCAATGCAATTTACATGTTCATCGTCGTGCTGTTGCTATTGGCAAAATGGGCATGATACCATTTTTGAATCATAACGTGCCTAATACAAAAGGTCTCTAATTAGTTGATCTCCCTCTCAGATGGTTTATTATATTCTTTTTTGGCAGAGTACTTTGGCTAATCCAATTGGCTAAAAGTAAATCACATTTTGGCCAATAGGATTGTAAGCAGGCCCACCATGGCAAGGTAGACTCTTAGGGCAGGTTGGGGGAAGGGAGTGAGTTAGGTATAGGGGATGGCAGTTTTGAAGAGGGATAAGGGGGATAGATGGTCATCATGGGTACCACTCTTACACCCTCAAGAGTAAAGTCTGGAAACACTACCACCACCTGATAAATAATTGGGATCCAGTTGGTCCCCCTTAGGCCTGGTTCAACATTGGGATCGCAAAAGCCAAATCACAATCGCCTATGGAGTGTGATTGCATTTTTACCAAGCAATTGTGGCTCCATGTTGCAGTGATTGCGTTTTTAGAGTCTTATTCCAAAGAATGAGAATGGCATTCTAACTGCCACCAAAATGTTGCACGCAGTGCACCTATGCGACATATGCACACCGCAGGCACTGCAAGGTTTTACCACAATGCTTTGCTGAATACCGGCTATCAGCAAAGAGCAGAAACGCTCCCCACCAAAAGCACACCAAGTGTGAATTGGCCCTGGAGAGAATTTGATTGGTGATTACAAATTGTTGCAACCTGCAGTGTAGAACTCAGGGGCATATTTAAAATGATTTAAATATACCTCCAAGTTCTACTTATGGCCTCCTCCTCCCCACAGCCATACCGATCCTCACCAAAAAGTTGCAAAGCACAGAAACACAAACAAAACAAAAAGGATGCAGGCCGACAATTGTAATTCTGGAAAATACCAGATGCAGTCGCAAAAACCAGGCAATGCAATTTACATGTTCATCGCCGTGCTGTTGCTATTGGCAAAATGGGCATGATACCATTTTTGAATCGTAGCGTGCCTAATACAAAAGGGCTCTAATTAGTTGAACTCCCTCTCAGGTGGTTTATTTTATTCTTTTTTGGCAGAGTACTTTGGCTAATCCTATTGGCTAAAAGTAAATCACATTTTGGCCAATAGGATTGTAAGCAGGCCCACCATGGCAAGGTAAACTCTTAGGCCAGGTTGGGGGAAGGGAGTGAGTTAGGTATAGGGGATTGCAGTTTTGAAGAGGGATAAGGGGGATAGATGGTCATCATGGGTACCACTCTTACTCCCTCAAGTGTAAAGTCTGGAAAAACTACCACCACCTAATAAATAATTGGGATCCAGTTGGTCCCCCCCCATAGGCCTGGTTCAACATTGGGATCGCAAAAGGCAAATCACAATCGCCTATGGAGTGCATTTTTACGAAGCAAATGTGGCTCCATGTTGCACTGATTGCGTTTTTCGAGTCTCATTCCAAAGAATGAGATTGGCATTCTAACTGCCACCGAAATGTTGCACGCAGTGCACCTGTGCGACATATGCACACCGCAGGCACTGCAAGGTTTTACCACAATGCTTTGCTGAATACCAGCTATCAGCAAAGAGCAGAAACGCTCACCACCAAAAGCACACAAAGTGTAAACTGGCCCTTGAGAGAATTTGATTTGTAATTACAAATTGTTGCAACCTGCAGTGTAAAACTCAGGGGCATATTTAAAATGATTTAAATATACTTCCAAGTTCTACTTATGGCCTCCTCCTTCCCACAGCCATACCAATCCTCACCAAAAAGTTACAAAGCATAGAAGCACAAACAAAACAAAAAGGATGCAGGCCGACAATTGTAATTCTGGAAAATACCAATTGCACTAGCAAAAACCAGTCAATGCAATTTACATGTTCATCGTCATGCTGTTGCTATTGGCAAAATGGGCACGATACCATTTTTGAATCGTAACGTGCCTAATACAAAAGGGCTCTAATTAGTTGATCTCCCTCTCAGATGGTTTATTTTATTCTTCTTTGGCAGAGTACTTTGGCTAATCCAATTGGCTAAAAGTAAATCACATTTTGGCCAATAGGATTGTAAGCAGGCCCACCATGGCAAGGTAGACTCTTAGGCCAGGTTGGGGGAAGGGAGTGAGTGAGGTATAGGGGATGGCAGTTTTGAAGATGGATAAGGGGGAGAGATGGTCATCATGGGTACCACTCTTACACCCTCAAGAGTAAAGTCTGGAAACACTACCACCACCTGATAAATAATTGGGATCCAGTTGGTCCCCCTTAGGCCTGGTTCAACATTGGGATCGCAAAAGGCAAATCACAATCGCCTATGGAGTGTGATTGCATTTTTACCAAGCAATTGTGGCTCCATGTTGCAGTGATTGCGTTTTTAGAGTCTCATTCCAAAGAATGAGAATGGCATTCTAACTGCCACCAAAATGTTGCACGCAGTGCACCTGTGCGACATATGCACACCGCAGGCACTGCAAGGTTTTACCACAATGCTTTGCTGAATACCGGCTATCAGCAAAGAGCAGAAACGCTCCCCACCAAAAGCACACCAAGTGTGAACTGGCCCTGGAGAGAATTTGATTGGTGATTACAAATTGTTGCAACCTGCAGTGTAGAACTCAGGGGCATATTTAAAATGATTTAAATATACCTCCAAGTTCTACTTATGGCCTCCTCCTCCCCAAAGCCATACCAATCTTCACCAAAAAGTTACAAAGCATAGAAGCACAAACAAAACAAAAAGGATGCTGGCCGACAATTGTAATTCTGGAAAATACCAATTGCACTCGCAAAAACCAGGCAATGCAATTTACATGTTCATCGCCGTGCTGTTGCTATTGGCAAAATGAGCACGACACAATTTTTGAATCGTAAAGTGCCTAATACAAAAGTGGTCTAATTAGTTGATCTCCCTCTCAGGTGGTTTATTTTATTCTTTTTTGGCAGAGTACTTTGGCTAATCCAATTGGCTAAAAGTAAATCACATTTTGGCCAATAGGATTGTAAGAAGGCCCACCATGGCAAGGTAGACTCTTAGGCCAGGTTGGGGGAAGGGAGTGAGTTAGGTATAGGGGATGGCAGTTTTGAAGAGGGATAAGGGGGATAGATGGTCATCATGGGTACCACTCTTACTCCCTCAAGTGTAAAGTCTGGAAAAACTACCACCGCCTGATAAATAATTGGGATCCAGTTGGTCCCCCTTAGGCCTGGTTCAACATTGGGATCGCAAAAGGCAAATCACAATCGCCTATGGAGTGTGATTACATTTTTACCAAGCAACTGTGGCTCCATGTTGCAGTGATTGTGTTTTTAGAGTCTAATTCCAAAGAATGAGAATGGCATTCTTACTGCCACCAAAATGTTGCACGCAGTGCACCTGTGCGACATATGCACACCGCAGGCACTGCAAGGATTTACCACAATGCTTTGCTGAACACCGGCTATCAGCAAAGAGCAGAAACGCTCCCCACCAAAAGCACACCAAGTGTGAACTGGTCCTGGAGAGAATTTGATTGGTGATTACAAATTGTTGCAACCTGCAGTGCAGAACTCAGGGGCATATTTAAAATGATTTAAATATACCTCCAAGTTCTACTTATGGCCTCCTCCTCCCCAGAGCCATACCAATCCTCACCAAAAAAGTTACAAAGCATAGAAGCACAAACAAAACAAAAAGGATGCAGGCCGACAATCGTAATTCTGGAAAATACGAATTGCACTAGCAAAAACCAGTCAATGCAATTTACATGTTCATCGCCATGCTGTTGCTATTGGCAAAATGGGCACGACACAATTTTTGAATCGTAACGTGCCTAATACAAAAGGGCTCTAATTAGTTGATCTCCCTCTCAGGTGGTTTATTTTATTATTTTTTGGCAGAGTACTTTGGCTAATCCTATTGGCTAAAAGTAAATCACATTTTGGCCAATAGGATTGTAAGAAGGCCCACCATGGCAAGGTAGACTCTTAGGGCAGGTTGGGGGAAGGGAGTGAGTTAGGTATAGGGGATGGCAGTTTTGAAGAGGGATAAGGGGGATAGATGGTCATCATGGGTACCACTCTTACACCATCAAGAGAAAAGTCTGGAAACACTACCACCACCTGATAAATAATTGGGATCCAGTTGGTCCCCCTTAGGCCTGGTTCAACATTGGGATCGCAAAAGGCAAATCACAATCGCCTATGGAGTGTGATTGCATTTTTACCAAGCAATTGTGGCTCCATGTTGCAGTGATTGCGTTTTTAGAGTCTCATTCCAAAGAATGAGAATGGCATTCTAACTGCCACCAAAATGTTGCACGCAGTGTACCTGTGCTACATATACACACCGCAGGCACTGCAAGGTTTTACCACAATGCTTTGCTGAATACCGGCTATCAGCAAAGAGCAGAAACGCTCACCACCAAAAGCACACCAAGCGTGAACTGGCCCTTGAGAGAATTTGATTGGCGATTACAAATTATTACAACCAGCAGTGTAGAACTCAGGGGCATACTTAAAATGATTTAAATATACCTCCAAGTTCTACTTATGGCCTCCTCCATGCCACAGCCACACCAATCCTCACCAAAAAGTTACAAAGCATAGAAGCACAAACAAAACAAAAAGGATGCAGGCCGACAATCACAATTCTGGAAAATACCAATTGCACTAGCAAAAACCAGTCAATGCAATTTACATGTTCATCGTCGTGCTGTTGCTATTGGCAAAATGGGCATGATACCATTTTTGAATCATAACGTGCCTAATACAAAAGGTCTCTAATTAGTTGATCTCCCTCTCAGATGGTTTATTATATTCTTTTTTTGGCATAGTACTTTGGCTAATCCAATTGGCTAAAAGTAAATCACATTTTGGCCAATAGGATTGTAAGCAGGCCCACCATGGCAAGGTAGACTCTTAGGGCAGGTTGGGGGAAGGGAGTGAGTTAGGTATAGGGGATGGCAGTTTTGAAGAGGGATAAGGGGGATAGATGGTCATCATGGGTACCACTCTTACACCCTCAAGAGTAAAGTCTGGAAACACTACCACCACCTGATAAATAATTGGGATCCAGTTGGTCCCCCTTAGGCCTGGTTCAACATTGGGATCGCAAAAGCCAAATCACAATCGCCTATGGAGTGTGATTGCATTTTTACCAAGCAATTGTGGCTCCATGTTGCAGTGATTGCGTTTTTAGAGTCTTATTCCAAAGAATGAGAATGGCATTCTAACTGCCACCAAAATGTTGCACGCAGTGCACCTGTGCGACATATGCACACCGCAGGCACTGCAAGGTTTTACCACAATGCTTTGCTGAATACCGGCTATCAGCAAAGAGCAGAAACGCTCCCCACCAAAAGCACACCAAGTGTGAATTGGCCCTGGAGAGAATTTGATTGGTGATTACAAATTGTTGCAACCTGCAGTGTAGAACTCAGGGGCATATTTAAAATGATTTAAATATACCTCCAAGTCCTACTTATGGCCTCCTCCTCCCCAAAGCCATACCAATCCTCACCAAAAAGTTACAAAGCATAGAAGCACAAACAAAACAAAAAGGATGCAGGTCGACAATTGTAATTCTGGAAAATACCAATTGCACTCGCAAAAACCAGTCAATGCAATTTACATGTTCATCGTCATGCTGTTGCTATTGGCAAAATGGACATGATACCATTTTTGAATCATAACGTGCCTAATACAAAAGGTCTCTAATTAGTTGATCTCCCTCTCAGATGGTTTATTATATTCTTTTTTGGCAGAGTACTTTGGCTAATCCAATTGGCTAAAAGTAAATCACATTTTGGCCAATAGGATTGTAAGCAGGCCCACCATGGCAAGGTAGACTCTTAGGGCAGGTTGGGGGAAGGGAGTGAGTTAGGTATAGGGGATGGCAGTTTTGAAGAGGGATAAGGGGGATAGATGGTCATCATGGGTACCACTCTTACACCCTCAAGTGTAAATTCTGGAAACACTACCACCACCTGATAAATAATTGGGATCCAGTTGGTCCCCCTTAGGCCTGGTTCTACATTGGGACCGCAAAAGGCAAATCACAATCGCCTATGGAGTGTGATTGCATTTTTACCAAGCAATTGTGGCTCCATGTTGCAGTGATTGCGTTTTTAGAGTCTCATTCCAAAGAATGAGAATGGCATTCTTACTGCCACCGAAATGTTGCACGCAGTGCACCTGTGTGACATATGCACACCGCAGGCACTGCAAGGATTTACCACAGTGCTTTGCTGAATAACGGCTATCAGCAAAGAGCAGAAACGCTCCCCACCAAAAGCACACCAAGTGTGAACTGGTCCAGGAGAGAATTTGATTGGTGATTACAAATTGTTGCAACCTGCAGTGTAGAACTCAGGGGCATATTTAAAATGATTTAAATATACCTCCAAGTTCTACTTATGGCCTCCTCCTCCCCACAGCCATACCGATCCTCACCAAAAAGTTGCAAAGCATAGAAACACAAACAAAACAAAAAGGATGCAGGCTGACAATTGTAATTCTGGAAAATACCAATTGCAGTCGCAAAAACCAGGCAATGCAATTTACATGTTCATCGCCGTGCTGTTGCTATTGGCAAAATGGGCATGATACCATTTTTGAATCGTAACGTGCCTAATACAAAAGGGCTCTAATTAGTTGATCTCCCTCTCAGGTGGTTTATTTTATTCTTTTTTGGCAGAGTACTTTGGCTAATCCTATTGGCTAAAAGTAAATCACATTTTGGCCAATAGGATTGTAAGCAGGCCCACCATGGCAAGGTAAACTCTTAGGCCAGGTTGGGGGAAGGGAGTGAGTTAGGTGTAGGGGATTGCAGTTTTGAAGAGGGATAAGGGGGATAGATGGTCATCATGGGTACCACTCTTACTCCCTCAAGTGTAAAGTCTGGAAAAACTACCACCACCTAATAAATAATTGGGATCCAGTTGGTCCCCCCCCATAGGCCTGGTTCAACATTGGGATCGCAAAAGGCAAATCACAATCGCCTATGGAGTGCATTTTTACGAAGCAAATGTGGCTCCATGTTGCACTGATTGCGTTTTTCGAGTCTCATTCCAAAGAATGAGATTGGCATTCTAACTGCCACCGAAATGTTGCACGCAGTGCACCTGTGCGACATATGCACACCGCAGGCACTGCAAGGTTTTACCACAATGCTTTGCTGAATACCGGCTATCAGCAAAGAGCAGAAACGCTCCCCACCAAAAGCACACCAAGTGTGAACTGGCCCTGGAGAGAATTTAAATGGTGATTACAAATTGTTGCAACCTGCAGTGTAGAACTCAGGGGGATATTTAAAATGATTTAAATATACCTCCAAGTTCTACTTATGGCCTCCTCCTCCCCACAGCCATACCAATCCTCACCAAAAAGTTACAAAGCATAGAAGCACAAACAAAACAAAAAGGATGCAGGCCGACAATTGTAATTCTGGAAAATACCAATTGCACTAGCAAAAACCAGTCAATGCAATTTACATGTTCATCGTCATGCTGTTGCTATTGGCAAAATGGGCACGATACCATTTTTGAATCGTAACGTGCCTAATACAAAAGGGCTCTAATTAGTTGATCTCCCTCTCAGATGGTTTATTTTATTCTTCTTTGGCAGAGTACTTTGGCTAATCCAATTGGCTAAAAGTAAATCACATTTTGGCCAATAGGATTGTAAGCAGGCCCACCATGGCAAGGTAGACTCTTAGGCCAGGTTGGGGGAAGGGAGTGAGTGAGGTATAGGGGATGGCAGTTTTGAAGATGGATAAGGGGGATAGATGGTCATCATGGGTACCACTCTTACACCCTCAAGTGTAAAGTCTGGAAACACTACCACCACCTGATAAATAATTGGGATCCAGTTGGTCCCCCTTAGGCCTGGTTCAACATTGGGATCGCAAAAGGCAAATCACAATCGCCTATGGAGTGTGATTGCATTTTTACCAAGCAATTGTGGCTCCATGTTGCAGTGATTGCGTTTTTAGAGTCTTATTCCAAAGAATGAGAATGACATTCTAACTACCACCAAAATGTTGCACGCAGTGCACCTGTGCGACATATGCACACTGCAGGCACTGCAAGGTTTTACCACAATGCTTTGCTGAATACCGGCTATCAGCAAAGAGCAGAAACGCTCCCCACCAAAAGCACACCAAGTGTGAATTGGCCCTGGAGAGAATTTGATTGGTGATTACAAATTGTTGCAACCTGCAGTGTAGAACTCAGGGGCATATTTAAAATGATTTAAATATACCTCCAAGTTCTACTTATGGCCTCCTCCTCCCCACAGCCATACCAATCCTCACCAAAAAGTTGCAAAGCATAGAAACACAAACAAAACAAAAAGGATGCAGGCCGACAATTGTAATTCTGGAAAATACCAATTGCAGTCGCAAAAACCAGGCAATGCAATTTACATGTTCATCGCCGTGCTGTTGCTATTGGCAAAATGGGCATGATACCATTTTTGAATCGTAACGTGCCTAATACAAAAGGGCTCTAATTAGTTGATCTCCCTCTCAGGTGGTTTATTTTATTCTTTTTTGGCAGAGTACTTTGGCTAATCCTATTGGCTAAAAGTAAATCACATTTTGGCCAATAGGATTGTAAGCAGGCCCACCATGGCAAGGTAAACTCTTAGGCCAGGTTGGGGGAAGGGAGTGAGTTAGGTATAGGGGATGGCAGTTTTGAAGAGGGATAAGGGGGATAGATGGTCATCATGGGTACCACTCTTACTCCCTCAAGTGTAAAGTCTGGAAAAACAACCACCACCTAATAAATAATTGGGATCCAGTTGGTCCCCCTTAGGCCTGGTTCAACATTGGGATCGCAAAAGGCAAATCACAATCGCCTATGGAGTGCATTTTTACGAAGCAATTGTGGCTCCATGTTGCAGTGATTGCGTTTTTCGAGTCTCATTCCAAAGAATGAGATTGGCATTCTAACTGCCACCGAAATGTTGCACGCAGTGCACCTGTGCGACATATGCACACCGCAGGCACTGCAAGGTTTTACCACAATGCTTTGCTGAATACCGGCTATCAGCAAAGAGCAGAAACGCTCCCCACCAAAAGCACACCAAGTGTGAACTGGCCCTTGAGAGAATTTGATTGGCGATTACAAATTTTTGCAACCTGCAGTGTAGAACTCAGGGGCATATTTAAAATGATTTAAATATACCTCCAAGTTCTACTTATGGCCTCCTCCTCCCCAAAGCCATACCAATCTTCACCAAAAAGTTACAAAGCATAGAAGCACAAACAAAACAAAAAGGATGCTGGCCGACAATTGTAATTCTGGAAAATACCAATTGCACTCGCAAAAACCAGGCAATGCAATTTACATGTTCATCGCCGTGCTGTTGCTATTGGCAAAATGAGCACGACACAATTTTTGAATCGTAACGTGCCTAATACAAAAGTGGTCTAATTAGTTGATCTCCCTCTCAGGTGGTTTATTTTATTCTTTTTTGGCAGAGTACTTTGGCTAATCCTATTGGCTAAAAGTAAATCACATTTTGGCCAATAGGATTGTAAGCAGGCCCACCATGGCAAGGTAGACTCTTAGGCAGGTTGGGGGAAGGGAGTGAGTGAGGTATAGGGGATGGCAGTTTTGAAGATGGATAAGGGGGATAGATGGTCATCATGGGTACCACTCTTACACCCTCAAGTGTAAATTCTGGAAACACTACCACCACCTGATAAATAATTGGGATCCAGTTGGTCCCCCTTAGGCCTGGTTTAACATTGGGATCGCAAAAGGCAAATCACAATCGCCTATGGAGTGTGATTGCATTTTTACCAAGCAATTGTGGCTCCATGTTGCAGTGATTGCGTTTTTAGAGTCTCATTCCAAAGAATGAGAATGGCATTCTTACTGCCACCGAAATGTTGCACGCAGTGCACCTGTGCAACATATGCACACCGCAGGCACTGCAAGGATTTACCACAGTTCTTTGCTGAATACCGGCTATCAGCAAAGAGCAGAAACGCTCCCCACCAAAAGCACACCAAGTGTGAACTGGCCCTTGAGAGAATTTGATTGGCGATTACAAATTATTACAACCAGCAGTGTAGAACTCAGGGGCATACTTAAAATGATTTAAATATACCTCCAAGTTCTACTTATGGCCTCCTCCTCCCCAAAGCCATACCAATCCTCACCAAAAAGTTACAAAGCATAGAAGCACAAACAAAACAAAAAGGATGCAGGCCGACAATTGTAATTCTGGAAAATACCAATTGCACTCGCAAAAACCAGTCAATGCAATTTACATGTTCATCGTCATGCTGTTGCTATTGGCAAAATGGGCATGATACCATTTTTGAATCATAACGTGCCTAATACAAAAGGTCTCTAATTAGTTGATCTCCCTCTCAGATGGTTTATTATATTCTTTTTTGGCAGAGTACTTTGGCTAATCCAATTGGCTAAAAGTAAATCACATTTTGGCCAATAGGATTGTAAGAATGCCCACCATGACAAGGTAGACTCTTAGGGCAGGTTGGGGGAAGGGAGTGAGTTAGGTATAGGGGATGACAGTTTTGAAGAGGGATAAGGGGGATAGATGGTCATCATGGGTACCACTCTTACACCCTCAAGTGTAACGTCTGGAAACACTACCACCACCTGAAAAATAATTGGGATCCAGTTGGTCCCCCTTAGGCCTGGTTCTACATTGGGATCGCAAAAGGCAAATCACAATCGCCTATGGAGTGTGATTGCATTTTTACCAAGCAATTGTGGCTCCATGTTGCAGTGATTGCGTTTTTAGAGTCTCATTCCAAAGAATGAGAAAGGCATTCTTACTGCCACCGAAATGTTGCACGCAGTGCACCTGTGCAACATATGCACACCGCAGGCACTGCAAGGTTTTACCACAATGCTTTGCTGAATACCGGCTATCAGCAAAGAGCAGAAACGCTCCCCACCAAAAGCACACCAAGTGTGAATTGGCCCTGGAGAGAATTTGATTGGTGATTACAAATTGTTGCAACCTGCAGTGTAGAACTCAGGGGCATATTTAAAATGATTTAAATATACCTCCAAGTTCTACTTATGGCCTCCTCCTCCCCAAAGCCATACCGATCCTCACCAAAAAGTTGCAAAGCATAGAAACACAAACAAAACAAAAAGGATGTAGGCCGACAATTGTAATTCTGGAAAATACCAATTGCAGTCGCAAAAACCAGGCAATGCAATTTACATGTCCATCGCCGTGCTGTTGCTATTGGCAAAATGGGCATGATACCATTTTTGAATCGTAACGTGCCTAATACAAAAGGGCTCTAATTAGTTGATCTCCCTCTCAGGTGGTTTATTTTATTCTTTTTTGGCAGAGTACTTTGGCTAATCCTATTGGCTAAAAGTAAATCACATTTTGGCCAATAGGATTGTAAGCAGGCCCACCATGGCAAGGTAAACTCTTAGGCCAGGTTGGGGGAAGGGAGTGAGTTAGGTATAGGGGATGGCAGTTTTGAAGAGGGATAGATGGTCATCATGGGTACCACTCTTACTCCCTCAAGTGTAAAGTCTGGAAAAACTACCACCACCTAATAAATAATTGGGATCCAGTTGGTCCCCCTTAGGCCTGGTTCAACATTGGGATCGCAAAAGGCAAATCACAATCGCCTATGGAGTGCATTTTTACGAAGCAAATGTGGCTCCATGTTGCACTGATTGCGTTTTTCGAGTCTCATTCCAAAGAATGAGATTGGCATTCTAACTGCCACCGAAATGTTGCACGCAGTGCACCTGTGCGACATATGCACACCGCAGGCACTGCAAGGTTTTACCACAATGCTTTGCTGAATACCAGCTATCAGCAAAGAGCAGAAACGCTCCCCACCAAAAGCACACCAAGTGTGAACTGGTCCTGGAGAGAATTTGATTGGTGATTACAAATTGTTGCAACCTGCAGTGTTATTGCAACCTGCAGTGTAAAACTCAGGGGCATATTTAAAATGATTTAAATATACTTCCAAGTTCTACTTATGGCCTCCTCCTTCCCACAGCCATACCACTCCTCACCAAAAAGTTACAAAGCATAGAAGCACAAACAAAACAAAAAGGATGCAGGCCGACAATCGCAATTCTGGAAAATACCAAATGCACTAGCAAAAACCAGTCAATTCAATTTACATGTTCATCGTCGTGCTGTTGCTATTGGCAAAATGGGCACAATACCATTTTTGAATCGTAATGTGCCTAATACAAAAGGGCTCTAATTAGTTGATCTCCCTCTCAGATGGTTTATTTTATTCTTCTTTGGCAGAGTACTTTGGCTAATCCAATTGGCTAAAAGTAAATCACATTTTGGCCAATAGGATTGTAAGCAGGCCCACCATGGCAAGGTAGACTCTTAGGCCAGGTTGGGGGAAGGGAGTGAGTTAGGTATAAGGGATGGCAGTTTTGAAGAGGGATAAGGGGGATAGATGGTCATCATGGGTACCACTCTTACACCCTCAAGTGTAAAGTCTGGAAACACTACCACCACCTGATAAATAATTTGGATCCAGTTGGTCCCCCTTAGGCCTGGTTCAACATTGGGATCGCAAAAGGTAAATCACAATCGTCTATGGAGTGTGATTGCATTTTTACCAAGCTATTGTGGCTCCATGTTGCAGTGATTGCGTTTTTAGAGTCTTATTCCAAAGAATGAGAATGGCATTCTAACTGCCACCGAAATGTTGCACGCAGTGCACCTGTGCGAGATATGCACACCGCAGGCACTGCAAGGTTTTACCACAATGCTTTGCTGAATACCGGCTATCAGCACAGAGCAGAAACGCTCACCACCAAAAGCACACCAAGTGTGAACTGGCCCTGGAGAGAATTTGATTAGTGATTACAAATTTTTGCAACCTGCAGTGTAGAACTCAGGGGCATATTTAAAATGATTTAAATATACCTCCAAGTTCTACTTATGGCCTCCTCCTCCCCAAAGCCATACCAATCTTCACCAAAAAGTTACAAAGCATAGAAGCACAAACAAAACAAAAAGGATGCTGGCCGACAATTGTAATTCTGGAAAATACCAATTGCACTCGCAAAAACCAGGCAATGCAATTTACATGTTCATCGCCGTGCTGTTGCTATTGGCAAAATGAGCACGACACAATTTTTGAATCGTAACGTGCCTAATACAAAAGTGCTCTAATTAGTTGATCTCCCTCTCAGGTGGTTTATTTTATTCTTTTTTGGCAGAGTACTTTGGCTAATCCTATTGGCTAAAAGTAAATCACATTTTGGCCAATAGGATTGTAAGCAGGCCCACCATGGCAAGGTAGACTCTTAGGGCAGGTTGGGGGAAGGGGGTGAGTGAGGTATAGGGGATGGCAGTTTTGAAGAGGGATAAGGGGGATAGATGGTCATCATGGGTACCACTCTTACACCCTCAAGCGTAAATTCTGGAAACACTACCACCACCTGATAAATAATTGGGATCCAGTTGATCCCCCTTAGGCCTGGTTCAACATTGGGATCGCAAAAGGCAAATCACAATCGCCTATGGAGTGTGATTGCATTTTTACCAAGCAATTGTGGCTCCATGTTGCAGTGATTGCGTTTTTAGAGTCTCATTCCAAAGAATGAGAATGGCATTCTAACTGCCACCAAAATGTTGCACGCAGTGCACCTGTGCTACATATACACACCGCAGGCACTGCAAGGTTTTACCACAATGCTTTGCTGAATACCGGCTATCAGCAAAGAGCAGAAACGCTCACCACCAAAAGCACACCAAGTGTGAACTGGACCTTGAGAGAATTTGATTGGCGATTACAAATTATTACAACCAGCAGTGTAGAACTCAGGGGCATACTTAAAATAATTTAAATATACCTCCAAGTTCTACTCATGGCCTCCTCCTCCCCACAGCCATACCAATCCTCACCAAAAAGTTACAAAGCATAGAAGCACAAACAAAACAAAAAGGATGCAGGCCAACAATTGTAATTCTGGAAAATACCAATTGCACTAGCAAAAACCAGTCAATGCAATTTACATGTTCATCGTCGTGCTGTTGCTATTGGCAAAATGGGCACAATACCATTTTTGAATTGTAACGTGCCTAATACAAAAGGCCTCTAATTAGTTGATCTCCCTCTCAGATGGTTTATTTTATTCTTCTTTGGCAGAGTACTTTGGCTAATCCAATTGGCTAAAAGTAAATCACATTTTGGCCAATAGGATTGTAAGCAGGCCCACCATGGCAAGGTAGACTCTTAGGCCAGGTTGGGGGAAGGGAGTGAGTGAGGTATAGGGGATGGCAGTTTTGAAGATGGATAAGGGGGATAGATGGTCATCATGGGTACCACTCTTACACCCTCAAGTGTAAAGTCTGGAAACACTACCACCACCTGATAAATAATTGGGATCCAGTTGGTCCCCCTTAGGCCTGGTTCAACATTGGGATCGCAAAAGGCAAATCACAATCGCCTATGGAGTGCATTTTTACGAAGCAAATGTGGCTCCATGTTGCAGTGATGGCATTTTTCGAGTCTCATCCCAAAGAATGAGATTGGCATTCCAACTGCCACCGAAATGTTGCACGCAGTGCACCTGTGCGACATATGCACACCGCAGGCACTGCAAGGTTTTACCACAATGCTTTGCTGAATACCGGCTATCAGCAAAGAGCAGAAACGCTCCCCACCAAAAGCACACCAAGTGTGAACTGGTCCTGGAGAGAATTTGATTGGTGATTACAAATTGTTGCAACCTGCAGTGTAGAACTCAGGGGCATATTTAAAATGATTTAAATATACCTCCAAGTTCTACTTATGGCCTCCTCCTCCCCAAAGCCATACCAATCCTCACCAAAAAGTTACAAAGCATAGAAGCACAAACAAAACAAAAAGGATGCAGGCCGACAATCGCAATTCTGGAAAATACCAATTGCACTAGCAAAAACCAGTCAATGCAATTTACATGTTCATCGTCGTGCTGTTGCTATTGGCAACATGGGCATGATACCATTTTTGAATCATAACGTGCCTAATACAAAAGGTCTCTAATTAGTTGATCTCCCTCTCAGATGGTTTATTATATTCTTTTTGGCAGAGTACTTTGGCTAATCCAATTGGCTAAAAGTAAATCACATTTTGGCCAATAGGATTGTAAGCAGGCCCACCATGGCAAGGTAGACTCTTAGGGCAGGTTGGGGGAAGGGAGTGAGTTAGGTATAGGGGATGGCAGTTTTGAAGAGGGATAAGGGGGATAGATGGTCATCATGGGTACCACTCTTACACCCTCAAGAGTAAAGTCTGGAAACACTACCACCACCTGATAATTAATTGGGATCCAGTTGGTCCCCCTTAGGCCTGGTTCAACATTGGGATCGCAAAAGTCAAATCACAATCGCCTATGGAGTGTGATTGCATTTTTACCAAGCAATTGTGGCTCCATGTTGCAGTGATTGCGTTTTTAGAGTCTTATTCCAAAGAATGAGAATGGCATTCTAACTGCCACCAAAATGTTGCACTCAGTGCACCTGTGCGACATATGCACACCGCAGGCACTGCAAGGTTTTACCACAATGCTTTGCTGAATACCGGCTATCAGCAAAGAGCAGAAACGCTCCCCACCAAAAGCACACCAAGTGTGAATTGGCCCTGGAGAGAATTTGATTGGTGATTACAAATTGTTGCAACCTGCAGTGTAGAACTCAGGGGCATATTTAAAATGATTTAAATATACTTCCAAGTTCTACTTATGGCCTCCTCCTCCCCACAGCCATACTGATCCTCACCAAAAAGTTGCAAAGCATAGAAACACAAACAAAACAAAAAGGATGCAGGCCGACAATTGTAATTCTGGAAAATACCAATTGCAGTCGCAAAAACCAGGCAATGCAATTTACATGTTCATCGCCGTGCTGTTGCTATTGGCAAAATGGGCATGATACCATTTTTGAATCGTAACGTGCCTAATACAAAAGGGCTCTAATTAGTTGATCTCCCTCTCAGGTGGTTTATTTTATTCTTTTTTGGCAGAGTACTTTGGCTAATCCTATTGGCTAAAAGTAAATCACATTTTGGCCAATAGGATTGTAAGCAGGCCCACCATGGCAAGGTAAACTCTTAGGCCAGGTTGGGGGAAGGGAGTGAGTTAGGTATAGGGGATGGCAGTTTTGAAGAGGGATAAGGGGGATAGATGGTCATCATGGGTACCACTCTTACTCCCTCAAGTGTAAAATCTGGAAAAACTACCACCACCTAATAAATAATTGGGATCCAGTTGGTCCCCCTTAGGCCTGGTTCAACATTGGGATCGCAAAAGGCATATCACAATTGCCTATGGAGTGCATTTTTACGAAGCAAATGTGGCTCCATGTTGCACTGATTGCGTTTTTCGAGTCTTATTCCAAAGAATGAGATTGGCATTTTAACTGCCACCGAAATGTTGCACGCAGTGCACCTGTGCGACATATGCACACCGCAGGCACTGCAAGGTTTTACCACAATGCTTTGCTGAATACCAGCTATCAGCAAAGAGCAGAAACGCTCACCACCAAAAAGCACACAAAAGTGTAAACTGGCCCTGGAGAGAATTTGATTTGTAATTACAAATTGTTGCAACCTGCAGTGTAAAACTCAGGGGCATATTTAAAATGATTTAAATATACTTCCAAGTTCTACTTATGGCCTCCTCCTTCCCACAGCCATACCAATCCTCACCAAAAAGTTACAAAGCATAGAAGCACAAACAAAACAAAAAGGATGCAGGCCGACAATCGCAATTCTGGAAAATACCAATTGCACTAGCAAAAAACAGTCAATGCAATTTACATGTTCATCGTCGTGCTGTTGCTATTGGCAAAATGGGCACGATACCATTTTTGAATCGTAACGTGCCTAATACAAAAGGGCTCTAATTAGTTGATCTCCCTCTCAGATGGTTTATTTTATTCTTCTTTGGCAGAGTACTTTGGCTAATCCAATTGGCTAAAAGTAAATCACATTTTGGCCAATAGGATTGTAAGCAGGCCCACCATGGCAAGGTAGACTCTTAGGGCAGGTTGGGGGAAGGGGGTGAGTGAGGTATAGGGGATGGCAGTTTTGAAGAGGGATAAGGGGGATAGATGGTCATCATGGGTACCACTCTTACACCCTCAAGCGTAAATTCTGGAAACACTACCACCACCTGATAAATAATTGGGATCCAGTTGGTCCCCCTTAGGCCTGGTTCAACATTGGGATCGCAAAAGGCAAATCACAATCGCCTACGGAGTGTGATTGCATTTTTACGAAGCAAATGTGGCTCCATGTTGCAGTGATGGCATTTTTCGAGTCTCATCCCAAAGAATGAGATTGGCATTCCAACTGCCACCGAAATGTTGCACGCAGTGCACCTGTGCGACATATGCACACCGCAGGCACTGCAAGGTTTTACCACAATGCTTTGCTGAATACCGGCTATCAGCAAAGAGCAGAAACGCTCACCACCAAAAGCACACCAAGTGTGAACTGGCCCTGGAGAGAATTTAATTGGTGATTACAAATTGTTGCAACCTGCAGTGTAGAACTCAGGGGCATATTTAAAATGATTTAAATATACCTCCAAGTTCTACTTATGGCCTCCTCCTCCCCAAAGCCATACCAATCCTCACCAAAAAGTTACAAAGCATAGAAGCACAAACAAAACAAAAAGGATGCAGGCCGACAATTGTAATTCTGGAAAATACCAATTGCACTCGCAAAAACCAGTCAATGCAATTTACATGTTTATCGTCATGCTGTTGCTATTGGCAAAATGGGCATGATACCATTTTTGAATCATAACGTGCCTAATACAAAAGGTCTCTAATTAGTTGATCTCCCTCTCAGATGGTTTATTATATTCTTTTTTGGCAGAGTACTTTGGCTAATCCAATTGGCTAAAAGTAAATCACATTTTGGCCAATAGGATTGTAAGCAGGCCCACCATGGCAAGGTAGACTCTTAGGGCAGGTTGGGGGAAGGGAGTGAGTTAGGTATAGGGGATGGCAGTTTTGAAGAGGGATAAGGGGGATAGATGGTCATCATGGGTACCACTCTTACACCCTCAAGTGCAACGTCTGGAAACACTACCACCACCTGATAAATAATTGGGATCCAGTTGGTCCCCCTTAGGCCTGGTTCTACATTGGGATCGCAAAAGGCAAATCACAATCGCCTATGGAGTGTGATTGCATTTTTACCAAGCAATTGTGGCTCCATGTTGCAGTGATTGCGTTTTTAGAGTCTCATTCCAAAGAATGAGAATGGCATTCTTACTGCCACCGAAATGTTGCACGCAGTGCACCTGTGCAACATATGCACACCGCAGGCACTGCAAGGATTTACCACAGTGCTTTGCTGAATAACGGCTATCAGCAAAGAGCAGAAACGCTCCCCACCAAAAGCACACCAAGTGTGAACTGGTCCAGGAGAGAATTTGATTGGTGATTACAAATTGTTGCAACCTGCAGTGTAGAACTCAGGGGCATATTTAAAATGATTTAAATATACCTCCATGTTCTACTTATGGCCTCCTCCTCCCCACAGCCATACCAATCCTCACCAAAAAAGTTACAAAGCATAGAAGCACAAACAAAACAAAAAGGATGCAGGCCGACAATCGCAATTCTGGAAAATACCAATTGCACTAGCAAAAACCAGTCAATGCAATTTACATGTTCATCGTCGTGCTGTTGCTATTGGCAAAATGGGCATGATACCATTTTTGAATCATAACGTGCCTAATACAAAAGGTCTCTAATTAGTTGATCTCCCTCTCAGATGGTTTATTATATTCTTTTTTGGCATAGTACTTTGGCTAATCCAATTGGCTAAAAGTAAATCACATTTTGGCCAATTGGATTGTAAGCAGGCCCACCATGGCAAGGTAGACTCTTAGGGCAGGTTGGGGGAAGGGAGTGAGTTAGGTATAGGGGATGGCAGTTTTGAAGAGGGATAAGGGGGATAGATGGTCATCATGGGTACCACTCTTACACCCTCAAGAGTAAAGTCTGGAAACACTACCACCACCTGATAAATAATTGGGATCCAGTTGGTCCCCCTTAGGCCTGGTTCAACATTGGGATCGCAAAAGCCAAATCACAATCGCCTATGGAGTGTGATTGCATTTTTACCAAGCAATTGTGGCTCCATGTTGCAGTGATTGCGTTTTTAGAGTCTTATTCCAAAGAATGAGAATGGCATTCTAACTGCCACCAAAATGTTGCACGCAGTGCACCTGTGCGACATATGCACACCGCAGGCACTGCAAGGTTTTACCACAATGCTTTGCTGAATACCGGCTATCAGCAAAGAGCAGAAACGCTCCCCACCAAAAGCACACCAAGTGTGAATTGGCCCTGGAGAGAATTTGATTGGTGATTACAAATTGTTGCAACCTGCAGTGTAGAACTCAGGGGCATATTTAAAATGATTTAAATATACTTCCAAGTTCTACTTATGGCCTCCTCCTCCCCACAGCCATACCGATCCTCACCAAAAAGTTGCAAAGCATAGAAACACAAACAAAACAAAAAGGATGCAGGCCGACAATTGTAATTCTGGAAAATACCAATTGCAGTCGCAAAAACTAGGCAATGCAATTTACATGTTCATCGCCGTGCTGTTGCTATTGGCAAAATGGGCATGATACCATTTTTGAATCGTAACATACCTAATACAAAAGGGCTCTAATTAGTTGATCTCCCTCTCAGGTGGTTTATTTTATTCTTTTTTGGCAGAGTACTTTGGCTAATCCTATTGGCTAAAAGTAAATCACATTTTGGCCAATAGGATTGTAAGCAGGCCCACCATGGCAAGGTAAACTCTTAGGCCAGGTTGGGGGAAGGGAGTGAGTTAGGTATAGGGGATGGCAGTTTTGAAGAGGGATAAGGGGGATAGATGGTCATCATGGGTACCACTCTTACTCCCTCAAGTGTAAAATCTGGAAAAACTACCACCACCTAATAAATAATTGGGATCCAGTTGGTCCCCCTTAGGCCTGGTTCAACATTGGGATCGCAAAAGGCAAATCACAATCGCCTATGGAGTGCATTTTTACGAAGCAAATGTGGCTCCATGTTGCACTGATTGCGTTTTTCGAGTCTCATTCCAAAGAATGAGATTGGCATTCTAACTGCCACCGAAATGTTGCACGCAGTGCACCTGTGCGACATATGCACACCGCAGGCACTGCAAGGTTTTACCACAATGCTTTGCTGAATACCAGCTATCAGCAAAGAGCAGAAACACTCACCACCAAAAGCACACAAAGTGTAAACTGGCCCTGGAGAGAATTTGATTTGTAATTACAAATTGTTGCAACCTGCAGTGTAAAACTCAGGGGCATATTTAAAATGATTTAAATATACTTCCAAGTTCTACTTATGGCCTCCTCCTTCCCACAGCCATACCAATCTTCACCAAAAAGTTACAAAGCATAGAAGCACAAACAAAACAAAAAGGATGCTGGCCGACAATTGTAATTCTGGAAAATACCAATTGCACTCGCAAAAACCAGGCAATGCAATTTACATGTTCATCGTCATGCTGTTGCTATTGGCAAAATGGGCACGATACCATTTTTGAATCGTAACGTGCCTAATACAAAAGGGCTCTAATTAGTTGATCTCCCTCTCAGATGGTTTATTTTATTCTTCTTTGGCAGAGTACTTTGGCTAATCCAAATGGCTAAAAGTAAATCACATTTTGGCCAATAGGATTGTAAGCAGGCCCACCATGGCAAGGTAGACTCTTAGGCAGGTTGGGGGAAGGGAGTGAGTGAGGTATAGGGGATGGCAGTTTTGAAGATGGATAAGGGGGATAGATGGTCATCATGGGTACCACTCTTACACCCTCAAGTGTGAAGTCTGGAAAAACTACCAACACCTGATAAATAATTGGGATCCAGCTGGTCCCCCTTAGGCCTGGTTCAACATTGGGATCGCAAAAGGCAAATCACAATCGCCTATGGAGTGTGATTGCATTTTTACCAAGCAATTGTGGCTCCATGTTGCAGTGATTGCGTTTTTAGAGTCTCATTCCAAAGAATGAGAATGGCATTCTAACTGCCACCGAAATGTTGCACGCAGTGCACCTGTGCGACATATGCACACCGCAGGCACTGCAAGGTTTTACCACAATGCTTTGCTGAATACCGGCTATCAGCAAAGAGCAGAAACGCTCCCCACCAAAAGCACACCAAGTGTGAACTGGTCCTGGAGAGAATTTGATTGGTGATTACAAATTGTTGCAACCTGCAGTGTAAAACTCAGGGGCATATTTAAAATGATTTAAATATACTTCCAAGTTCTACTTATGGCCTCCTCCTTCCCACAGCCATACCAATCCTCACCAAAAAGTTACAAAGCATAGAAGCACAAACAAAACAAAAAGGATGCAGGCCGACAATTGTAATTCTGGAAAATACCAATTGCACTAGCAAAAACCAGTCAATGCAATTTACATGTTCATCGTCGTGCTGTTGCTATTGGCAAAATGGGCACGATACCATTTTTGAATCGTAACGTGCCTAATACAAAAGGGCTCTAATTAGTTGATCTCCCTCTCAGATGGTTTATTTTATTCTTCTGTGGCAGAGTACTTTGGCTAATCCAAATGGCTAAAAGTAAATCACATTTTGGCCAATAGGATTGTAAGCAGGCCCACCATGGCAAGGTAGACTCTTAGGCAGGTTGGGGGAAGGGAGTGAGTGAGGTATAGGGGATGGCAGTTTTGAAGATGGATAAGGGGGATAGATGGTCATCATGGGTACCACTCTTACACCCTCAAGTGTAAAGTCTGGAAAAACTACCAACACCTGATAAATAATTGGGATCCAGCTGGTCCCCCTTAGGCCTGGTTCAACATTGGGATCGCAAAAGGCAAATCACAATCGCCTATGGAGTGTGATTGCATTTTTACCAAGCAATTGTGGCTCCATGTTGCAGTGATTGCGTTTTTAGAGTCTCATTCCAAAGAATGAGAATGGCATTCTAACTGCCACCAAAATGTTGCACGCAGTGCACCTGTGCGACATATGCACACCGCAGGCACTGCAAGGTTTTACCACAATGCTTTGCTGAATACCGGCTATCAGCAAAAAGCAGAAACGCTCACCACCAAAAGCACACCAAGTGTGAACTGGCCCTGGAGAGAATTTGATTGGTGATTACAAATTGTTGCAACCTGCAGTGTAGAACTCAGGGGCATATTTAAAATGATTTAAATATACCTCCAAGTTCTACTTATGGCCTCCTCCTCCCCACAGCCATACCAATCCTCACCAAAAAGTTACAAAGCATAGAAGCACAAACAAAACAAAAAGGATGCAGGCCGACAATTGTAATTCTGGAAAATACCAATTGCACTAGCAAAAACCAGTCAATGCAATTTACATGTTCATCGTCATGCTGTTGCTATTGGCAAAATGGGCACGATACCATTTTTGAATCGTAACGTGCCTAATACAAAAGGGCTCTAATTAGTTGATCTCCCTCTCAGATGGTTTATTTTATTCTTCTTTGGCAGAGTACTTTGGCTAATCCAATTGGCTAAAAGTAAATCACATTTTGGCCAATAGGATTGTAAGCAGGCCCACCATGGCAAAGTAGACTCTTAGGCCAGGTTGGGGGAAGGGAGTGAGTGAGGTATAGGGGATGGCAGTTTTGAAGATGGATAAGGGGGATAGATGGTCATCATGGGTACCACTCTTACACCCTCAAGTGTAAAGTCTGGAAAAACTACCACCACCTGATAAATAATTGGGATCCAGTTGGTCCCCCTTAGGCCTGGTTCAACATTGGGATCGCAAAAGGCAAATCACAATCGCCTATGGAGTGTGATTGCATTTTTACCAAGCAATTGTGGCTCCATGTTGCAGTGATTGCGTTTTTAGAGTCTCATTCCAAAGAATGAGAATGGCATTCTAACTGCCACAAAATGTTGCACGCAGTGCACCTGTGCGACATATGCACACCGCAGGCACTGCAAGGTTTTACCACAATGCTTTGCTGAATACCGGCTATCAGCAAAGAGCAGAAACGCTCACCACCAAAAGCACACCAAGTGTGAACTGGCCCTGGAGAGAATTTGATTGGTGATTACAAATTGTTGCAACCTGCAGTGTAGAACTCAGGGGCATATTTAAAATGATTTAAATATACCTTCAAGTTCTACTTATGGCCTCCTCCTCCCCAAAGCCATACCAATCTTCACCAAAAAGTTACAAAGCATAGAAGCACAAACAAAACAAAAAGGATGCTGGCCGACAATTGTAATTCTGGAAAATACCAATTGCACTCGCAAAAACCAGGCAATGCAATTTACATGTTCATCGCCGTGCTGCTGCTATTGGCAAAATGAGCACGACACAATTTTTGAATCGTAACGTGCCTAATACAAAAGTGGTCTAATTAGTTGATCTCCCTCTCAGGTGGTTTATTTTATTCTTTTTTGGCAGAGTATTTTGGCTAATCCTATTGGCTAAAAGTAAATCACATTTTGGCCAATAGGATTGTAAGCAGGCCCACCATGGCAAGGTAGACTCTTAGGCCAGGTTGGGGGAAGGGAGTGAGTGAGGTATAGGGGATGGCAGTTTTGAAGATGGATAAGGGGGATAGATGGTCATCATGGGTACCACTCTTACACCCTCAAGTGTAAAGTCTGGAAACACTACCACCACCTGATAAATAATTGGGATCCAGTTGGTCCCCCTTAGGCCTGGTTCAACATTGGGATCGCAAAAGGCAAATCACAATCGCCTATGGAGTGCATTTTTACGAAGCAAATGTGGCTCCATGTTGCAGTGATGGCATTTTTCGAGTCTCATCCCAAAGAATGAGATTGGCATTCCAACTGCCACCGAAATGTTGCACGCAGTGCACCTGTGCGACATATGCACACCGCAGGCACTGCAAGGTTTTACCACAATGCTTTGCTGAATACCGGCTATCAGCAAAGAGCAGAAACGCTCCCCACCAAAAGCACACCAAGTGTGAACTGGTCCTGGAGAGAATTTGATTGGTGATTACAAATTGTTGCAACCTGCAGTGTAAAACTCAGGGGCATATTTAAAATGATTTAAATATACTTCCAAGTTCTACTTATAGCCTCCTCCTTCCCACAGCCATACCAATCCTCACCAAAAAGTTACAAAGCATAAAAGTACAAACAAAACAAAAAGGATGCAGGCCGACAATTGTAATTCTGGAAAATACCAATTGCACTAGCAAAAACCAGTCAATGCAATTTACATGTTCATCGTCATGCTGTTGCTGCTGGCAAAATGGGCACGATACCATTTTTGAATCGTAACGTGCCTAATACAAAAGGGCTCTAATTAGTTGATCTCCCTCTCAGATGGTTTATTTTATTCTTTTTTGGCAGAGTACTTTGACTAATCCAATTGGCTAAAGTAAATCACATTTTGGCCAATAGGATTGTAAGCAGGCCCACCATGGCAAGGTAGTTTCTTAGGCCAGGTTGGGGGAAGGGAGTGAGTGAGGTATAGGGGATGGCAGTTTTGAAGATGGATAAGGGGGATAGATGGTCATCATGGGTACCACTCTTACACCCTCAAGTAATCCTATTGGCTAAAAGTAAATAACATTTTGGCCAATAGGATTGTAAGCAGGCCCACCATGGCAAGGTAGACTCTTAGCCAGGTTGGGGGAAGGGAGTGAGTTAGGTATAGGGGATGGCAGTTTTGAAGATGGATAAGGGGGATAGATGGTCATCATGGGTACCACTCTTACACCCTCAAGTGTAAAGTCTGGAAACTCTACCACCACCTGATAAATAATTGGGATCCAGTTGGTCCCCCTTAGGCCTGGTTCAACATTGGGATCGCAAAAGGCAAATCACAATCGCCTATGGAGTGTGATTGCATTTTTACCAAGCAATTGTGGCTCCATGTTGCAGTGATTGCGTTTTTAGAGTCTCATTCCAAAGAATGAGATTGGCATTCCAACTGCCACCGAAATGTTGCACGCAGTGCACCTGTGCGACATATGCACACCGCAGGCACTGCAAGGTTTTACCACAATGCTTTGCTGAATACCGGCTATCAGCAAAGAGCAGAAACGCTCCCCACCAAAAGCACACCAAGTGTGAACTGGTCCTGGAGAGAATTTGATTGGTGATTACAAATTGTTGCAACCTGCAGTGTAAAACTCAGGGGCATATTTAAAATGATTTAAATATACTTCCAAGTTCTACTTATGGCCTCCTCCTTCCCACAGCCATACCAATCCTCACCAAAAAGTTACAAAGCATAGAAGCACAAACAAAACAAAAAGGATGCAGGCCGACAATTGTAATTCTGGAAAATACCAATTGCACTAGCAAAAACCTGTCAATGCAATTTACATGTTCATCGTCGTGCTGTTGCTATTGGCAAAATGGGCACGATACCATTTTTGAATCGTAACGTGCCTAATACAAAAGGGCTCTAATTAGTTGATCTCCCTCTCAGATGGTTTATTTTATTCTTCTTTGGCAGAGTACTTTGGCTAATCCAAATGGCTAAAAGTAAATCACATTTTGGCCAATAGGATTGTAAGCAGGCCCACCATGGCAAGGTAGACTCTTAGGCAGGTTGGGGGAAGGGAGTGAGTGAGGTATAGGGGATGGCAGTTTTGAAGATGGATAAGGGGGATAGATGGTCATCATGGGTACCACTCTTACACCCTCAAGTGTAAAGTCTGGAAAAACTACCAACACCTGATAAATAATTGGGATCCAGCTGGTCCCCCTTAGGCCTGGTTCAACATTGGGATCGCAAAAGGCAAATCACAATCGCCTATGGAGTGTGATTGCATTTTTACCAAGCAATTGTGGCTCCATGTTGCAGTGATTGCGTTTTTAGAGTCTCATTCCAAAGAATGAGATTGGCATTCCAACTGCCACCGAAATGTTGCACGCAGTGCACCTGTGCGACATATGCACACCGCAGGCACTGCAAGGTTTTACCACAATGCTTTGCTGAATACCGGCTATCAGCAAAGAGCAGAAACGCTCCCCACCAAAAGCACACCAAGTGTGAACTGGTCCTGGAGAGAATTTGATTGGTGATTACAAATTGTTGCAACCTGCAGTGTAAAACTCAGGGGCATATTTAAAATGATTTAAATATACTTCCAAGTTCTACTTATGGCCTCCTCCTTCCCACAGCCATACCAATCCTCACCAAAAAGTTACAAAGCATAGAAGCACAAACAAAACAAAAAGGATGCAGGCCGACAATTGTAATTCTGGAAAATACCAATTGCACTAGCAAAAACCTGTCAATGCAATTTACATGTTCATCGTCGTGCTGTTGCTATTGGCAAAATGGGCACGATACCATTTTTTAATCGTAACGTGCCTAATACAAAAGGGCTCTAATTAGTTGATCTCCCTCTCAGATGGTTTATTTTATTCTTCTTTGGCAGAGTACTTTGGCTAATCCAAATGGCTAAAAGTAAATCACATTTTGGCCAATAGGATTGTAAGCAGGCCCACCATGGCAAGGTAGACTCTTAGGCAGGTTGGGGGAAGGGAGTGAGTGAGGTATAGGGGATGGCAGTTTTGAAGATGGATAAGGGGGATAGATGGTCATCATGGGTACCACTCTTACACCCTCAAGTGTAAAGTCTGGAAAAACTACCAACACCTGATAAATAATTGGGATCCAGCTGGTCCCCCTTAGGCCTGGTTCAACATTGGGATCGCAAAAGGCAAATCACAATCGCCTATGGAGTGTGATTGCATTTTTACCAAGCAATTGTGGCTCCATGTTGCAGTGATTGCGTTTTTAGAGTCTCATTCCAAAGAATGAGAATGGCATTCTAACTGCCACCAAAATGTTGCACGCAGTGCACCTGTGCGACATATGCACACCGCAGGCACTGCAAGGTTTTACCACAATGCTTTGCTGAATACCGGCTATCAGCAAAAAGCAGAAACGCTCACCACCAAAAGCACACCAAGTGTGAACTGGTCCTGGAGAGAATTTGATTGGTGATTACAAATTGTTGCAACCTGCAGTGTAGAACTCAGGGGCATATTTAAAATGATTTAAATATACCTCCAAGTTCTACTTATGGCCTCCTCCTCCCCACAGCCATACCAATCCTCACCAAAAAGTTACAAAGCATAGAAGCACAAACAAAACAAAAAGGATGCAGGCCGACAATTGTAATTCTGGAAAATACCAATTGCACTAGCAAAAACCAGTCAATGCAATTTACATGTTCATCGTCATGCTGTTGCTATTGGCAAAATGGGCACGATACCATTTTTGAATCGTAACGTGCCTAATACAAAAGGGCTCTAATTAGTTGATCTCCCTCTCAGATGGTTTATTTTATTCTTCTTTGGCAGAGTACTTTGGCTAATCCAATTGGCTAAAAGTAAATCACATTTTGGCCAATAGGATTGTAAGCAGGCCCACCATGGCAAAGTAGACTCTTAGGCCAGGTTGGGGGAAGGGAGTGAGTGAGGTATAGGGGATGGCAGTTTTGAAGATGGATAAGGGGGATAGATGGTCATCATGGGTACCACTCTTACACCCTCAAGTGTAAAGTCTGGAAACACTACCACCACCTGATAAATAATTGGGATCCAGTTGGTCCCCCTTAGGCCTGGTTCAACATTGGGATCGCAAAAGGCAAATCACTATCGCCTATGGAGTGTGATTGCATTTTTACCAAGCAATTGTGGCTCCATGTTGCAGTGATTGCGTTTTTAGAGTCTCATTCCAAAGAATGAGAATGGCATTCTAACTGCCACCAAAATGTTGCACGCAGTGCACCTGTGCGACATATGCACACCGCAGGCACTGCAAGGTTTTACCACAATGCTTTGCTGAATACCGGCTATCAGCAAAGAGCAGAAACGCTCACCACCAAAAGCACACCAAGTGTGAACTGGCCCTGGAGAGAATTTGATTGGTGATTACAAATTGTTGCAACCTGCAGTGTAGAACTCAGGGGCATATTTAAAATGATTTAAATATACCTCCAAGTTCTACTTATGGCCTCCTCCCCCCCAAAGCCATACCAATCTTCACCAAAAAGTTACAAAGCATAGAAGCACAAACAAAACAAAAAGGATGCTGGCCGACAATTGTAATTCTGAAAAATACCAATTGCACTCGCAAAAACCAGGCAATGCAATTTACATGTTCATCGTCATGCTGTTGCTGTTGGCAAAATGGGCACGATACCATTTTTGAATCGTAACGTGCCTAATACAAAAGGGCTCTAATTAGTTGATCTCCCTCTCAGATGGTTTATTTTATTCTTTTTTGGCAGAGTACTTTGACTAATCCAATTGGCTAAAGTAAATCACATTTTGGCCAATAGGATTGTAAGCAGGCCCACCATGGCAAGGTAGACTCTTAGGCCAGGTTGGGGGAAGGGAGTGAGTGAGGTATAGGGGATGGCAGTTTTGAAGATGGATAAGGGGGATAGATGGTCATCATGGGTACCACTCTTACACCCTCAAGTAATCCTATTGGCTAAAAGTAAATCACATTTTGGCCAATAGGATTGTAAGCAGGCCCACCATGGCAAGGTAGACTCTTAGGCCAGGTTGGGGGAAGGGAGTGAGTTAGGTATAGGGGATGGCAGTTTTGAAGAGGGATAAGGGGGATAGATGGTCATCATGGGTACCACTCTTACACCCTCAAGTGTAAAGTCTGGAAACACTACCACCACCTGATAAATAATTTGGATCCAGTTGGTCCCCCTTAGGCCTGGTTCAACATTGGGATCGCAAAAGGTAAATCACAATCGTCTATAGAGTGTGATTGCATTTTTACGAAGCAAATGTGGCTCCATGTTGCAGTGATGGCATTTTTCGAGTCTCATCCCAAAGAATGAGATTGGCATTCCAACTGCCACCGAAATGTTGCACGCAGTGCACCTGTGCGAGATATGCACACCGCAGGCACTGCAAGGATTTACCACAATGCTTTGCTGAATACCGGCTATCAGCAAAAGAGCAGAAACGCTCCCCACCAAAAGCACACCAAGTGTGAACTGGTCCTGGAGAGAATTTGATTGGTGATTACAAATTGTTGCAACCTGCAGTGTAGAACTCAGGGGCATATTTAAAATGATTTAAATATACCTCCAAGTTCTACTTATGGACTCCTCCTCCCCACAGCCATACCAATCCTCACCAAAAAGTTACAAAGCATAGAAGCGCAAACAAAACAAAAAAGATGCAGGCCGACAATCGTAATTCTGGGAAATACCAATTGCACTAGCAAAAACCCGGCAATGCAATTTACATGTTCATCGCCGTGCTGTTGCTATTGGCAAAATGGGCAGGATACAATTTTTGAATTGAAACGTGCCTAATACAAAAGGGCCCTAATTAGTTGATCTCCCTCTAAGATAGTTTATTATATTCTTTTTTGGCAGAGTACTTTGGCTAATCCAATTGGCTAAAAGTAAATGACATTTTGGCCAATAGGATTGTAAGCCGGCCCACCATGACAAGGTAGACTCTTAGGGCAGGTTGGGGGGAAGAGAGTGAGTGAGGTATAGGGGATGGCAGTTTTGAAGAGGGATAAGGGGGATAGGTGGTCATCATGGGTACCACTCTTACACCCTCAAGTGTAAAGTCTGGAAACACGATGACCACCTGATAAATAATTGGGATCAAGTTGGTCCCCCTTAGGCCTGGTTCAACATTGGGATTGCAAAAGGCAAATCACAATCGCCTATGGAGTGTGATTGTATTTTTACCAAGCAAATGTGGCTCCATGTTGCAGTGATTGCGTTTTTTGAGCCTCATTCCAGAGAATAATAATGGCATTCTAACTGCCACTGAAATGTTGCATGCAGTGCACCTTTGCGACATATGCACACCGCAGGCACTGCAAGAATTTACCACAGTGCTTTGCTGAATACCGGCTATCAGCAAACAGCAGAAACACTCCCCACCAAAAGCACTCCAAACACCAAAAAATTACTGTGCACGGTACAAAGTAAGTAACAATATGGGGTGTACTGTAATATAGAAAAATCTATATGTTCCGGCCAGTACCCGAAGTTTGGCCTCTTCGCGGTCTGGCTGGCCACTTCAGGTTCTGGCCGGCCAATGTGCGAAGTGGCCGCTGCACTGCGGCCAGTGTTAGAAATGAAACGATTCCTGAAAGATGAATGTATTTTCTGGCCGTCTCGCTGCGGCCGAATGTATGAAAAGTTAATTAATTTAATGAAATTAAGCCGGCGGCATTATAGCAAATGAAGCCGCCGACTTCCGCTCTGCGTCTCTCTCATCCCCCCTGCCTCTCTCTCTCTCTCCTACTGGCAGCCGGGGGGGACACGCGTGTCCCCGAGAGTCGTTCGTTGCGGCAGGTAATCCTGCCGTTCTTGCAGAGCGGGTGCTGGCAGAAGCAATGTCTGCAGTCTTCCCCGCTCTGCTCCCCTGGCGCGACGAACGACTCTCAGGGACACGCGTGTCCCCCCCGGCTGCCAGTAACATAGAGAGAGAGAGGCAGGGGGGAGGAGAGAGACGCAGAGCGGAGGTCGGAGGCTTCATTTGCTACAATGCCGCCGGCTTAATTTCATTAACATTAACCAACTTTTCATACATTCGCCCGCAGCGAGACGGCCAGAAAATACATTCCTCTTTCAGGAATCATTTCCTTTTTTAACACTGGCCGCAGCGCAGCGGCCACTTCGCACATTGGCCAGCCAGAACGCGAAGTGGCCAAACTTCGGGTTCTGGCCATAACATATATACTAAATATAAACACACTGGCTCAAAATTCAGACTTGGTAGACAAAGTAATTACAGTGACAAATGTTACATGATGAATAAAATGTATAACACATTTCAAGACACAACATGTTGAGAGAGCCTTGTCCTTGTGAGTTTACTATCTATGGGAATTCAGGGGATGGGGTAGTAAACAACATGTATACCAAGAGGTGATGTGTTTTTAGGTTTGCTAGTGAGGAGCACAACTTGGCCAGAGGCTGATGTGGGAGTGGCGTAAGTTGGAGTGTGTATGCTTGTTGGAAAATCTATCTATCTATCAAGTGTGATGCTACTTCAGGACCATATACTAGCACAGAGTAATAATTCATAGCAGCAATTCATAGCTGTTGCATGAAATAACTGGAGAATTGTTGCCACCCTGTCATCCTATAAATTGTAACACCAGATTACTATCAAGTGTGACCATGTTTCAGGGCAGTATACAGTCACGCTCTGTCAGTCAGTTGTAAATGGTGGTGAGAAATGACTTTTGGGTACCTCTCCCATTTGTAGAGCTGCAGGACTGTCTTACAGGATGTATTCTCTGCAGAATCCGGCACCTGGCCTCCAGTACTGCAGAGTGACCAGGATCTGCTTTCCTTTCTATCCTCTTCCCCAATGTGCATCCATACTAGAACAGCAGTGAAAAGCACCACCTGAGAGGGCGTGTGCCAGAGGCTCCCAGCATCCTCTATCTATACCCAGCTGAGTATTGGGAGGTCATCAGGTAATCCTGACCAGGGCAGTTTTTAGGCAAAAATACACCCAGGACGAGGGTATGAAAAGTGCACCCCCCCTCCACGTGAAGCCAGGTATAGGGGCCCGCAGTATAGGTTAGCAAGGTCTAGTTGCACTCAGTATAGGTAGCCAACTATAAGTCTCCCCAGTATAGGTAGCCAGGCATAAGTGCCCCAGTATCGGTAGCCAGCTGTAGGTCCCCACAGTATAGGTTAGCCAGGTAGGTGCCTCCAGTATAGGTATGCAATATAGTTGTCCCGGCATAGGTTAGATAGGCAGGTGTCGCCGCTATAGGTTAGATAGGTAGGTGCCCCCAGTACATGTTAGCTAGGTGGATGTCTCCAATATAGGTAGCCAGAATAGTTGCCCAGAGTATAGGCTAGCTAGGTAGGTGCCCCCAGTATAGGCTAGCTAGGTAGGTGCCCGCAGTATAGGCTAGATAGGTAGGTGCCCCATGTATAGGTTAGATAGGTAGATGCCCCCAATATAGGTTAGATAGGTAGCTGCCCCCAGTAAAGGCTAGATGGGTAGGTGCCCCCAGTACAGGTTAGATAGGTAGGTGCCCCCAGTATAGGCTAGATAGGTAGGTGCCTCCAGTATAGGCTAGATAGGTAGGTGCCTCCAGTATAGGTTAGATAGGTAGGAACCCCCAGTACAGGATAGATAGGTAGTTGCCCCCTGTATAGGTTATATAGGTAGATATGACAAAAAAGTTAGTCGGGAGCCTCATATACAACATATCAAACTTTTTTTTTATTCGAAAAACATAGTGTGAATAACCCCCCCCCCCCCCCCCCATTTAAAACCATAAAAATGGTTGCAGTTCCCATAGAGGATGGTAGGCCTACCGCTAGATGAATTTGGAGTGCACTCCTATTATTCAAGCATAAGCAACAGTTACCAATAGCGTATTTCTTCGGGACCCCCTTTATGTAAACTCAGGATGCTATTAATCCTTGTGATGTTCTCTATAGGTATCCGGGTCATGTGCCATATGTCATGGAAAGCATATGATGAATAGACTTCAGCCTCTTACTTTAGCTTCCCTTTTTATATGCAGAACATACCCAGCAATTTTTCTAAGCAGACCGGCACTCGCATGGACTCACCTGTCCTTTTGTATAAGCGTATTACGCTATAATGGCGGGTACTTCCGGCATGAGCAACGTCCATATGCCAGGTTCCCTTGCGTGCCACTCATCTGCCACCGTCCGTTTATGTGCACCGGCTACTTCTGCTGTTCAGGCGTTTTGAAGCAGGAACCAGGATGCTGGGAGGAGAGAGCGAGGCCGTACACCGAGATCCGTCACATGACCGCAGCCTCACGTGACGCGTTTCACCCGGCGTCGGATTTCTTCAGAAAGGTAGGTACCTGCAATATAGGTTAGATAGGTAGCTGCCCCAGTATAGGTTAGATAGGTAGGTACCAGCAATATAGGTTAGATAGGTAGCTGCCCCCAGTATGGGTAAGATAGGTAGGTACTCCCAGTATAGGTTAGATAGGTAGGTGCCCCCAGTATAGGTTAGATAGATAGGTGCCCCCCAGTATAGGTTAGATAGGTAGGTGCCCCCCAGTATAGGCTAGATAGGTATGTGCCCCCCAGTATAGGCTAGATAAGTAGGTGCCCCAGCATAGGTTAGATAGGTAGGTACCCCCAGTATAGGCTAGATAGGTAGGTGCCCCCAGTATAGGTTAGATAGGTAGGTATCCCCTGTATAGGTTAGATAGGTAGGTTCACCCTGTATAGGTTAGATAGGTAGGTGCCCCCAGTATAGGTTAGAGAGGTAGGTACCAGCAATATAGGTTACATAGGTAGCTGCCCACAGTATAGGTTAGATAGGTAGGTACCCCCTGTATAGGTTAGATAGGTAGGTACCCTGTATAGGTTAGATAGGAAGGTACCCCCTGTATTGGTTAGATAGGTAGATACCCCCTGTATTAGGTAGATAGGTAGGTTCACCCTGTATAGGTTAGATAGGTAGGTGCCCCCAGTATAGGTTAGATAGGTAGGTACCTGCAATATAGGTTAGATAGGTAGCTGCCCCCAGTATAGGTTAGATAGGTAGGTACCAGCAATATAGGTTACATAGGTAGCTGCCCACAGTATAGGTTAGATAGGTAGGTACCAGCAATATAGGTTACATAGGTAGCTGCCCACAGTATAGGTTAGATAGGTAGGTACTTACAGTATAGGTTAGATAGGCATCTGCCCGCAGTATAGGTTAGAGCAACTCACCTGCCTGCGTTCCAATCGCCGGTCACTAGCCGCTGGTCTCCTCCTCTGCATAGCCGCTTATACACACTATACTTCCTGCTAAACCGGTACCCCCAAACAGGAAGTATAGTGTGTATAAGCGGCTATGCAGAGGAGGAGACCAGCGGCTAGTGACCGGCGATTGAAACTCAGGCAGGTGAGTTGCTCTCTACATTTTCAATTTCACCGTGATGTTGCGCTCAGTCCTCAAGCTCCTGTGTGGCTGCTGACTATGCACAGAGACAAGTCCCAGTGAAACAAATCCAATCAATTAGTCACGCCAATGGTCCACACATGCCCAATTCAGATTGTGTTTTTATTTTTAAGGTCTCACAGACAAGCGGGTCTCCTCATAGTGAGTATTTCCTCAATACAGTACACCCTAGTGCCAACACACACTGCGTGAGGGTAATAGCTATCACCAAAAGGCAGGGGATCACACACCCCCCTCTCAATCCCCGCTCACCGGATGGCTTCTTTCAATAATTACACATCAAACATTTCATTCCGGCTGCACATAAAATACTCTTGTATGTTTGCATATCACAATACCCGTCCGCCGACACCGGTCACCTCTCACATACCCAGGCCGCGTCTGGTTCAGTATTCAGTTTGCGTGCGTCCTCCAAGCTCTGCCCTACGCGTTTCGTCACGATTGTGACTCACTCAGACGCGGCCTGGGCATGTGAGAGGTGACCGGTGTCGGCGGACGGGTATAGTTTTCAGATCATCAAATCATTATATTTGTGATCCATTTATATAATTTTCTATTTGGCTACTAATTACCATAGTTTCTGTGTACTGATCACAAATATGATTTGATGATCTGAAAACTACTAACACCAAGCTGGTCAATCATGAATCCACAGTTATGGTTACTAATGCGCTTAAGGGGCCCATAAACTGGTCGATTTCAGCGATCGATTCTATAGAATCGATCGATCAGAAATTGATTCTAACAAATTCCCCATTCGATCGATTTGCGGCCGATTTCTGCAGCAGATCGACCTAAATTTTCTGTCCTGTCAGATAGATCAAATTGATCGAAATCGGCCACAAATCGATCGAATGGGGAATTTGATAGAATCGATTTCTGATCGATGGCCCATAGAGTTGCATTGGCTCTAATGGTCCAATAATGCATTTAAGGGGCCCATACACTGGTCGATTTCAGCCATCGATCGATCGATTCTATAGAACCGATTGATCAGAAATCAATTCTATCAAATTCATCATTCGATCGATTTGCAGCCGATTTTGATCGATTTGATCTTACAGGATGGAAAATCTAGGTTGATCTGCTGCTGGCAGCAGATCGATGGCCCATAGAGTTGCATTGGATTTAATGGTCCAATAATGCATTTATATCGATTTTCAATAGATTCCATTCTGAAATCTATTGGAAATCTGTTCCTATTGTGTGGCACACATCAGATAGATTCCTGTCAGATTGGGCTTGACAGGCATCTGCCAGAAAGCTATCTGACGGTCAAATCTGCTGCAAATCTATAAGTGTATGGCCACCTTTAGATCGATTTCCAATAGATTTCATTTTGAATTGTATTGGAAATCTGTTCCTAGTGTGTGGCACATCATATAGATTCCTGTCAGATTGGACTTGACAGGCATCTGCCAAATAGCTATCTGACGGTCAAATCTGCTGCAAATCTATAAGTGTATGGCCACCTTTACACTCAGCTCATACTCAGTGCTTAAAACTGACTGAGGCTGGATGCACACATAACAGAGCGTGAAAGGTTGCGTTCTCTGTCATGTGTGGGGTTTTTGTGTGTGTGTGTTTTAGTACGTTTGCGTTTTTTCCTTGCAGATGCGTTTTTCAAGCATTTGTGTGCGTTTCTATGCATTTGTGTTTCGCATTTAAAAAACCCATATGCGTTTTGTATGCGCTTTTCAATTGCGTTTTATGCTAATCCCTAGGAAGACAACAGGAAGCGGAAATACATCAGAAAACAATTTTTAAAAAAATAAAACCGCAAATAAAAACGCAAACATAAAAACGCATACCATTGAGTTCCCATTGACTTTCATTATATGCGTTTTTGAATATTATGCAACAAAACCTTGCATAATATGCATGTTTTAAAATGCATATGCGTTTTATATGCATTTTTTCCTGCGGCACATTGACTTCCGTTCTGCAATGTTAGCGTTTCTGCTAAGTGTGCACCTAGCCTGTATGTTCTCTATTCCATATACTTATTCTTCCTATATGCATCCTCTATGTATAACCAGCTGAGTACTGTGAGGTCATCAGGTAATCCCAGCATTCTCTATATCCAGCTGAGTATTGTGAGGTTATCAGGTAATCCCAGCATCCTCTATACCCAGCTGAGTATTGTGAGGTCATCAGGTAATTCCAGCATCCTCTATATGCAGCTGAGTATTGTGAGGTCATCAGGTAATCGTAGCATCCTCTATACTCAGCTGAGTATTGTGAGGTCATCAGGTAATTAGAGTGGGGCCGAACCTCCGATTTTAGGTTCGCGAACCGGGTTCGCGAACTTCCGCGTAAGGTTCGGTTCGCGTAAAAGTTCGCGAACCGCAATAGACTTCAATGGGGATGCGAACTTTGAAAAAAAAAAAATTATGCTGGCCACAAAAGTGATGGAAAAGATGTTTCAAGGGGTCTAACACCTGGACCCCCAGGTGGAGGAGTGGGATACATGCCAAAAGTCCCCGGAAAAAATCTGGATTTGACGCAAAGCAGCGTTTTAAGGGCAGAAATCACATTGAATGCTAAATGACAGGCCTAAAGTGCTTTAAAACATCTTGCATGTGTATACATCAAATCAGGTAGTGTAATTAAGGTACTGCTGCACACTGACACACCAAACTCACCGTGTAACGCACCGCAAACAGCTGTTTGTGTAGTGACGGCCGTGCTGGACTGGTGCGCACCATGGCGAGAGTGCAGTGGCGGGTTCACTGAACAGGAATACAGTGGCGGGTTCACTGAACAGAACAGGTATGCAGTGGCGGGTTCACTGAACAGAACAGGTATACAGTGGCGGGTTCACAGAACAGGTATGCAGTGGCAGGTTCACTGAACAGGTATACAGTGGCGGGTTCACTGAACAGGTATGCAGTGGTGGGTTCACTGAACAGGTATGCAGTGGTGGGTTCACAGAACAGGTATGCAGTGGCAGGTTCACTGAACAGAACAGGTATACAGTGGCGGGTTTACTGAACACAACAGGTATGCAGTGGCGGGTTCACTGAACAGGTATACAGTGGCGGGTTCACTGAACAGAACAGGTACGCAGTGGCGGGTTCACTGAACAAAACAGGTATACAGTGGCGGGTTCACAGAACAGGTATGCAGTGGTGGGTTCACTGAACAGGTATACAGTGGCGGGTTCACTGAACACAACAGGTATGCAGTGGTGGGTTCACAGAACAGGTATGCAGTGGCAGGTTCACTGAACAGGTATGCAATGGTGGGTTCACTGAACAGGTATGCAGTGGTGGGTTCACTGAACAGGTATGCAGTGGTGGGTTCACAGTACAGGTATGCAGTGGTGGGTTCACAGTACAGGTATGCAGTGGCGGGTTCACTGAACAGGTATGCAGTGGTGGGTTCACTGAACAGGTATGCAGTGGTGGGTTCACAGTACAGGTATGCAGTGGTGGGTTCACAGTACAGGTATGCAGTGGTGGGTTCACAGAACAGGTATGCAGTGGCAGGTTCACTGAACAGGTATGCAGGTATCCAGTGGGCTCACTGAACAGAACAGGTATGGTGGGCTCACTGAACAGAACAGGTATGGTGGGCTCACTGAACAGAACAGGTATGCAGCCAGGAACAAGCTAAGCCTAACTAATCTTTCCCTATGAGAGACAGTCTGCAGCAGCTCGCCCTACTCTCACTAACGCAGGCACACGAGTGAGCGTAATGGCCGCCGCTGCCTGCCTTTTATTAGGGGGGGGTGGGGTGGCTCCAGGGGCTAGTGTAGCCTAATTGGATACACTGGGCCTGCTGACTGTCATGTAGAGGGTCAAAGTTGACCCTCATGGTGCATTATGGGGCGAACCGAACTTCCGCAAAAGTTCACCTGCGGGACCCGAACGCGAACCACTGAAGTTCGCATGGAACCGTTCGCAGGCGAACCGTTCGGCCCAACTCTACAGGTAATCTCAGCATCCTCTATGCCCAGCTGAGTATTGTGAGGTCATCAAGTAATCCCAGCATCCTCTATATCCAGCTGAGTATTGTGAGGTCATCAGGTAATCCTAGCATCCTCTATACCCAGCCGAGTATTGTGAGGTCATCAGGTAATCCCAGCATCCTCTATACCCAGCTGAGTATTGTGAGGTCATCAGGTAATCCCAGCATCCTCTATGTATAACCAGCTGAGTACTGTGAGGTCATCAAGTAATCCCAGCATCCACTATACCCAGCTGAATATTGTGAGGTCATCAGGTAATCCCAGCATCCTCTATGCCCATCTGAGTATTGTGAGGTCATCAGGTAATCGTAGCATCCTTTATACCCAGCTGAGTATTGTGAGGTCATCAGGTGGGAAAAAAACAGCTGTAACTGATCAGTCAAGTTTTCATCTGGAAAGACAATTTACAGCATGTCAGGACTGTTTGCATGTAATTGATAGTATTCTGCACTGGGGATTTGATTATCAGGGGCGTAGCAATAGGGGGTGCAGAGGTAGCGATCGCATCGGGGCCCTTGGGCCAGAGGGGCCCTGAAGGGCCCTCTCTCAACTACAGTATTAGCTCTCTATTGGTCCTGTGCTCATAAAAATCACTTCTAAAGATACTTTGTATATTGGTAATCATTAACAAACTGTTCCCCATCCCATTCTAGCACCTCTGACACTGTAGTTGCCATTGGCAGGTTTTGGTGCGCCGTATTAATTGTTCTGTATAGAGTGCTTGGGGGGGCCCCATTGTAAAACTTGCATCGGGGCCCACAGCTCCTTAGCTACGCCACTGTTGATTATATTTACTTCTTTCCATATTTCACACTGATGTAATGCTTCCTGAGTGAGGTTTGTTGTCTTTTTTGTATATAATGACTTTGCTTACCTTTTCAATAAACCGTTAAAACAAAAAATACAAATATATCTATAACTCTATGAGCAAGTGCCACGTACCACGTCCGTCATGCTCCTGGCTGGCACATGTTACACCTGCTGCTGCTGCATTGCCCTGCTCCTGCTGCCTGTGCAGCTCCCACCGCCAGGACAGGGTGCCACAGGCCACTGATACCACCTATATTTAACCCAAAACAAAATTGCAGCATCAATTTTTGGAGGTGTCTTGACTGAAAACTGTCATGTCCCAGTTGTGCGGTTGGACTTTGGAGACACAATGTGGGCTGCACGACCACTGTCTGGAATCTAGGCCTAATGTTAATTGACAGTCATTTTTTTTTGGGGGGGGGGGGGGGGATTCGAAGTCCCCACATCATCAATTAGTGTTTCCCTTTGCAAAATAATGATGATACATGCCTCATTTACCCTCAAAACCCCTTTTAAAGATATTTAAAGGGCACTTCCGGTTTTTCTATCCAGATTACCGAATAGGCCAGATATCCGCGGATAATGCGACCGGATATCCGCGTTCACGCGGATATCTAAAAGGCCGGATTCGGATATCCGAGCCGGATCTGGATATCTAGGTATCCGGATTGGGGTCAATTCGGATTTTAAAAAGTACTATCCGAGCATTACTAATCTCAGCATCCTCTATGCCCAGCTGAGTATTGTGAGGTCATCAGGTAATCCCAGCATCCTCTAAACCCAGCTGAGTATTGTGAGGTCAGCAGGTAATCCCAGCATCCTCTATATCCATCGGAGTATTGTGAGGTCATCAGGTAATACCAGCATCCTCTATGCCCATCTGAGTATTGTATGTCATCAGGTAATCCCAGCATCCTCTATACCCAGCTGAGTATTGTGAGGTCATCAGGTAATCCCAGCATCCTCTATATCCAGCTGAGTATTGTGAGGTCATCAGGTAATCCTAGCATCCTCTATACCCAGCTGAGTATTGTGAGGTCATCAGGTAATCCCAGCATCCTCTATACCCAGCTGAGTATTGTGAGGTCATCAGGTAATCCCAGCATCCTCTAAACCCATCTGAGTATTGTGAGGTCATCAGGTAATCCCAGCATCCTTTATATCCATCTGAGTATTGTGAGGTCATCAGGTAATCCCAGCATCCTCTATACCCAGATGAGTATTGTGAGGTCATCAGGTAATCCCAGCATCCTCTATACCCAGCTGAGTATTGTGAGGTCAGCAGGTAATCCTAGCATCCTCTATGCCCATCTGAGTATTGTGAGGTCATCAGGTAATCCCAGCATCCTCTATGTATAACCAGCTGAGTACTGTGAGATCATCAGATAATCCCAGCATCCTCTATACTCAGCCGAGTATTGTGAGGTCATCAGGTAATCCCAGCATCCTCTATATCCAGCTGAGTATAGTGAGGTCATCGGGTAATCGTAGCATCCTCTATACCCAGCCGAGTATTGTGAGGTCATCAGATAATCCCAGCATCCTCTATATCCAGCTGAGTATTGTGAGGTCATCGGGTAATCGTAGCATCCTCTATACCCAGCCGAGTATTGTGAGGTCATCAGGTAATCCCAGCATCCTCTATACCCAGTTGAGTATTGTGCGGTCATCAGGTAATCCCAGCATCCTCTTTGCCCATCTGAGTATTGTGAGGTCATCAGGTAATCGTAGCATCCTTTATACCCAGCTGAGTATTGTGAGGTCATCAGGTGGAAAAAAAACAGCTGTAACTGATCAGTCAAGTTTTCATCTGGAAAGACAATTTACAGCATGTCAGGACTGTTTGCATGTAATTGATAGTATTCTGCACTGGGGATTTGATTATATTTACTTCTTTCCATATTTCACACTGATGTAATGCTTCCTGAGTGAGGTTTGTTGTCTGTTTTGTATATAATGACTTTGCTTACCTTTTCAATAAACCGTTAAAACAAAAAATACAAATATATCTATAACTCTATGAGCTTTTTTCTTTTTAGCTATTTGACAGGTATTTATAGCCATCATTTCTGATATCATTTGGCATATCTGCTTACATTACTTTTTCTCTGGCTACTATATATATATATATATATATATATATATATATATATATATATATATATACACACACCGCTTTCATTACCAGATTGCTGTATTGTAATCCTTATGTGACTGTATGATTGTTATTTAAATATTAAAAAAGAATAGTTACTAAAACATTCCTTCCTCCCATCACGGCATCGGAGCTACGATCAGCGGCAGAGGCGCCCCGCTCGGCTCGGCGGTCTCCAGGCGAATGCCTCGCTCCCGTAGCGGAGATTCCTTATCACACAGAGCGGACCATGTTGAGAACAGACACAGCCTCCGCGTGCCGCTGCGCCACACTTGTGCTTCTTCTCCCGCCTCTTTGCGGGGTTTTCAGGCGATCGGCGACCCTCCAACCCGGGACCACCCGCATGTCTCCATCTCCGTACTCCCCCCGGAAGACCCAAACATGAATCCCGGAGGAATGCTGCCGCTTTCATGTGGAAATCCCCCGATCCATGGACGCCCCCTGGCGGTCACAGCGCTAGCGGCGGGGAGACGGCTGTTCGGGGGCAGATTGCGGGGGTGAGAGGAGGCAGAGAGGGGAGAATGCTGCTGGGGGTGGAGGAGGGCTCTCTGGTAGACAGGTGTAATGCTATTTGGGGCCTCCAGGGGGTAGTGATGGGGAGCTATGAGCAGTTTAGTGTGATTGGAAAAGCACATAGCCTGTCACGTGACCCCAGAGCTGTCGGCACTGGAAGCTCAGATGTGGCGCTGTCACCGTAGAGGGTCACGTGCAGAGGGGAAGGGCTCTGGCACATCCCCCCTACCCCACATGCCTTTTTTTACTACAACAAAGGTATCTGCAAGAAGCTCCGCCCCCGGCCGCGATAAGCCCCGCCCCCAATCCAAGACACTTTGGAGAGGCAGCCCTGACAGGAATTTGGAAGCAGGTGAGAATATGCATCCCGGATAACAGCACCCACACTGATCTCCCCCCCCCCCCAATCACCCACACTGACCCCTCCTCCCCAGCAACTTCACCCTCATCCAACCCCCACACTGAACCCCCTCCCCTCCACCCGGTAGTACCCACAGTAATTTCTTCCTCATCCACCACACACACACACACACACACACACACACCACTGACCCCTCCCCCCCAGCACCCACAGTGATTTCTCCCTCACCCCCCCCCCCCCCACACACACACACACACACACTAAGCCTCCCCCCCAGCACCCACAGTAACTTCTCCCTCACCCTCCCTCCCCCCCCCCACACACACCCACACACTGACCTCTCCCTCCCCCAATCACCCACCACTGACCCCTCCCCCCAGCACCCACAGTAACTTCTCCCTCATCCATACACCCACACTGACCCCTTCCCCCACCAGCACCCACAGTAATTTCTCCCTCATCCAACCCCCCCCCCCCCAACACCCACATTCACTTTTTCCCCAATCACCCACACTGACCCCCCCCGGTACCCACAGTAATTTCTCCCTCATCCACCCCCCCCCCCCCCACACACACACACACTCTGACCTCTCCCTCCCCCAATCACCCACCACTGACCCCTCCCCCCCAGCACCCACAGTAATTTCTCCCTCACCCCCCCCCCGCACACACACTAACCCTCCTCCCCCCCCCCCAGCACCCGTGGTAACTTCTCCCTCATCCACACTGACCCCTCCCCTCCAGCAACTTCCCCCCCCCCCACACTGACCTCTCCCTCCCCCAATCACCCACCACTGACCCCTCCCCCCAGCACCCACAGTAACCTCTCCCTCATCCATACACCCACACTGACCCCTCCCCCCACCACCACCCACAGTAATTTCTCCCTCATCCACCCCCTCCCCCCACACACACACACTAACCTTCCCCCTCCCCCGCCCCAGCATCCACAGTAACCTCTCCCTCATCCACACACCCACACTGACCCCTTCCCCCCAGCACCCACAGTAACTTTTCCCTCACACACCCACATTGACCTCTCCCTCCACCAATCACCCACACTAATCCCTCATCCCCCCCCCCCAGAACCCACAGTAATTTCTCCCTCATCCACCCCACACTGACCTCTCCCTCCACCAATCAACCCACGCTGATCCCTCACCCCCCCCCCCCCTTACACTTACACATCACCCCCCCAGAACCCACAGTAACTTCCCCCCCTCCCCACACACACTAACCTCTCCATCACCCACACTGACCTTTCCCTCCCACCAGCACCCACACTGACTTCTCCCTCCCCCACCCCTCAAACTAACCTCTCTCACCCCCCACAATCCACACTAACCTCTCCCCTTCCCTGACAACCACACTGACCTCTCCCTTCCCCCACCACTCACACTAACCTCTCCCACCCCCCAGAACCCACACTGACCTCTCCCTTACCCGACAACCACACTGACCTCTCCCTTCCCCCACCCCCTACACTAACCTCTCCCACCCCCCAGAACCCACACTAACTTCTCCTTTCCCCAACAACCACACTGACCTGTCCCTCCCCCGACACCCACACTGACCCCCGGGTCCCCCGCCCAGCACCCATCCTGACCTCTCCCTTCTCCCAGCACCTACACCGAGTTCTCCCTCCTCCAGCACAAGTGGCATATGAATCACCATAGGAGCCATAGTGGCTGCTATGGCGGCCTTAGCCAAGGGCCCTATTCTCTTTTCCGGCGATAGAGGGGTCTGCTGCGAGCCTTTTGGAGACCCATGGCGGTCCTCCTGAAGTGTACAGCTAACAAGGGGGGGACATTTCACCCTGGGCCGGCTGCACTGATGCAATAGAAAATACAGCTGTAACACCGCGACCACTCGATTAGCTTCGCCCCCACCTCTGTACCAGTCCACCTGGCTGTCATGTCTCCTTGCTGCTTTCTGTGTTGGGTGCCAGGGATGTGATGCTGGTGTCATGCTCCTGCTATTTGCTGCTGTGGTGCTGTGCTCCGCCCCTCCGTCCTGGAACTTTCAATCTGGAAACCGTGGCGCAAGTGCCACATGTAACATTGCTGCATTTTCCCTATGGGCTAAAGTGCTGTATTTTCCCTATGGGCTAAAGTGCTGCATTTTCCATATGGTCTAATGTGCTGCATTTTAAATATTGGCTAACGTGCTGCATTTTATATATTGGCTAATGTGCTGCATTATGTATATGGCCTAACGTGCTGCATTTTATATATGGGCTAATATGCTGCATTTTATATATGGACTAACATGCTGCATTTTATATATGGGTTAATATGCTGCATTTTATATATGGGTCAATATGCTGCATTTTGTTTATGGGCTAAGATGCTGCATTTTATTTCAGGGCTAACATTGTTGCATTTTGTATATGGTCTAAAATCCTGCTTTTCCATATGCAATGTGCTGCATTTTGTATATTTTTATATGGACCAATAAGCTCCATTTTGTATACTGGCTAAGATGTTGCATTTTGTATAGTGGCTAAGATGCTGCATTTTATATCAGGGCTAATTTTATGTATGGGCTAATGTGCTGCATTTTGTATATGGGCTAACGTGCTCCATTTTGTATATGGGCTAACGTGCTCCATTTTGTATATGGGCTAACGTGCTGTGTTTTATATATGGGCTAACATGCTGTGTTTTGTATATGGGCTAATGTGCTGCATTTTATATATGGACCAATATGCTCCATTTTATATATTGGCTAAGATGCTGCATTTTGTATAGTGGCTAAGATGCTGCATTTTATATCAGGGCTAATTTTATGTATGGGCTAGTGTGCTGCGTTTTGTAAATGGGCTAACATGCTGTGTTTTGTATATGGGCTAACGTGCTGCATTTTGTATATGGGCTAATGTGCTGCGTTTTGTATATGGGCTAACGTGCTGCATTTTGTATATGGGCTAACGTGCTGCATTTTGTATATGGGCTAACGTCCTGCATTTTGTATATAGGCTAACGTCCTGCATTTTGTATATGGGCTAACCTGCTGCATTTTGTATATGGGCTAACGTGCTGTATTTTGTATATGGGCTAACGTGCTGCATTTTGTATACGGGCTAACGTCCTGTGTTTTGTTTATGAACTAACATCAGTGCAGTTTCTAGGCTAAAATGCACCCAGGGCGAGGGTGTAAAAATTGCACCCCCCCCCCCCAGCAAGGTATGGGTGCCCGCAGTATAGGTTAGCCAGATCTAGTTGCACTCAGTACAGATTCCCCCAGAATAGGTACCCCAATATAGGTAGCCAGCTATAGAGGTCCCCCCAGTATAGGTAGCCAGGCATAGATGAGCCAGTATAGTTGCCTCCGGTATAGGTTAGCCAGGTAGGTGCCTCCAGTATAGGTAACCAGTATAGGTTAGATAGGCAGGCGTCCCCGGTATAAATTAGATAGGTAGTAGGTGCCCCCAGTACAGGTTAGCTAGGTGGGTGCCTCTAATATAGGTAGCCAGAATAGTTGCCCCCAGCATAGGTTAGATAGGTAGATGCCCCCAGTATAGGTTAGTTAGGTAGGTGCCTCCAATATAGGTAGCCAGTATAGTTGTTACCTGTATAGGCTAGCTAGGTAGGTAGGTGCCCCCAATACAGGTTGGATAAGTTAATGCTCCCACTATAGGTTAGATAGGTATCTGCCCCCCAGTATAGGTTAGATAGGTAGGTGCCCCCCTGTATAGGTTAGATTAGGTAGCTGCTTCCTCAGTATAGGTTAGATTAGGTAGCTGCCCCCCAGGTTAGATAGGTAGCTGCCCCCCAGTATAGGTTAGATAGGTAGGTGCCCCCCAGGATAGGTTAGATAGGTAGCTGCCCCCCAGTATAGGTTAGATAGGTAGGTGCGCCCCAGGATAGGTTAGATAGGTAGCTGCCCCCCAGTATAGGTTAGATAGGTAGGTGCCCCCCAGGATAGGTTAGATAGGTAGCTTACCCAATATAGGTTAGGTAGGTGCCCCCCAGCATAGGTTAGATAGGTAGCTGCCCCCCAGGATAGGTTAGATAGGTAGGTGCCCCCCAGGATAGGTTAGATAGGTAGCTGCCCCAGTATAGGTTAGGTAGGTGCCCCCCAGTATAGGTTAGATAGGTAGCTGCCCCCCAGTATAGGTTAGATAGGTAGGTGCTCCCCATGATGGAGGGGGGAGCCGCAGCCGCGGGGAGGGCAGCCCGACCTCTTCCTCCCTCTCCCCGGGCCGCCCTCCATGCGATCTCCCCTCGGACTGCAGAGTAATGCAGCAGGGAAGCGCTGTGCATAACTACTCACCTCGCTGGCTCGAAGCGCTGCTCTCTCGCCGCCAGTCTCATCTCTCCATAGACGCTGATACACACACACACTGCTTCCGGCTAAACAGGAAGCAGCGTGTATCAGCGTGTATGGAGAGATGAGACTGGACTCCCCCCTCCATCACAGCGCCCCCCTCCCAGCAGCGCTCAGTGCGGCGGCACGGGCCGCACGGCAGTAGAAACGGCCCTGGCTAACATGCTGCATTTTCTGTATGGGCTAACATGCTGCATTTTATATATTTATTTATTTATTGTATTTATAAAGCGCCAACATATTACGCAGCGCTGTACATTAATTTAGGTTACAGACAATATTTAGGGGTGACATACAGCAAAATGACAATACAGGAATATAAGAAAACCAGATCACACAGCACAGTATGAGTACCAGGTAATGCTTAGTCAGTCACTGGAGGAGAGCATGGAGATTAGGCAAGTTAGGTGGAGAGCATGGAGATTAGGCAATATATGGTTAAAGATGCTGCATTTTATATGTGGGCTAACATGCTTCTGTTTGTATATGGACTGCATTTTCTATATGGGCTAACGTGCTCATTTTATTTTTGGGCTAGCCAACTTATTTTCTATATAGGCAAATGTGCTGCATTTTCCGTATGGGCTACCATGCTGCATTTTATAAATGGACTGCATTTTATATATGGGCTTACATGCTACTTTCTCTATATGGGCTAACATGCTGCATTTTATATATGAGCTAACATGCTGCATTTTATATAAGGGCTTACATGCTGATGACCCGTGTTGTCCGGGTATGTATTTGGCTGGTGTTGGCTCTGCCCACTTTTTCTAACCCTAACACACAATTACTCAATTGCTCAATGACCTCGTTTGTGAGCTTTGTGGTCTTTGGCATCAATAATTTGCATTGAAATGAAACTAATCTGATTGGCTGTGGCTCCACCCCTTTTCTGAATTTGAACCCCAGTCACCCAATGACCAACTGTACCACATACATGTGAAATCGGTGCTGGTAGACCGGGCCGTGTTAATTACTATTCCCCCTCCAGGCCGCCATGGATAGTGGGGGAATGAGATAATTCGGCTTCCAGCGATTGCTGAAGGCTGAATTATTGTGTTTTTTTTTAAGCAACTTCGGCTCCGTCTTCTGAGGGAGCCGACGTTACTCACTGAGTGCGCTACAGAAGTAATCCCATTTATAGTCTATGGTGGCGCCGGCTGCGCCCAAATCTTCCTGCGCTGAAAAGGACTGCTCTGACTGTACCAGGTTTATGGCTTGTGACAGTGCAAAAATGGCAGCAATAAAATACAGGTAGTCCCGGGTTAACGAACGAGATAGGGACTGTAGGTTTGTTTTTAACCTGAATCTGTTCTTAAGTCGGAAAATTGTGCCATTTCTGTCCCCTGTACCTCCTCTTTGCCCCCCTGTGCCTCCATTGTCCCCCTCTGTGTCACCTCTGCCCTCTGTGCCTGCTTATACAAGTTTAACAGTGCAACAATCACAGTGCAAGAATGGCAGCAATTAAATATACCCTGTGAAAATCAATAGGTGAATTTTGATTGGCTTTTTGTAGGCTCCACCCACTTTTCTGAATATTAATCCCAGTCATCCAGTGACCAACTGCGCAAAGTTTTAGAACCCTGTTATAAACAGTGTAAGAATGGCTGCAGTTTACATTTTCCCAGTGAAATTTGTATTTGTCTCGGCCCACTTTTTGGTTATGGGGATAAAAAGTATCCTATATGTTATTTCAGGTAATGTACTATGTGTGTGCCAAATTTCATTCAAATTCCTTCAGCCATTTTTGCGTGATCGAGTAACAAACATCCGAACTTCCCCTTTTATAATATTAGTAGGATATGCTGCATTTTATATATGGACTGCATTTTCTGTATGGGCTAATATGCTCATTTTATGTGTGGCCTAATCTTTTTAACTTCCATATGGGCTAATGTGCTTCATTTTCTGTATGGGCTAATGCGCTGCAATTCATATACAGGCTACTGTTTCTATATGGTTTAACCTGCTTATTTTCTATATGGGCTAGCATGCTTCATTTTTATTAACCTCCTTGGCGGTATGGACGAGCTCAGCTCGTTCATGACCGCCGGAGGGCACCGCTCAGGCCCCGCTGGGCCGATTTTCATAAATTTTTTTTTAAACACGAAGCAAGCACTTTGCTTGCTGCGTGTTGTGGCCGCCCGCTGCCGATGTGCCGCTACCCGCCGCGTAAAAAAATATATATAAAAAAACCTGTTGCGCCGCCACCTGACGCAATAAATAGAACGCCAGGGTGGTTAATGGACTGCATTTTGTTTATGGGCTAATGTGCTGCTTTTTATATATGGACTGCATTTTCTAAATGAGCTAACATGCTGCATTTTCCATATGGGCTAAAGTGCTGCATTTTCCATATGGGCTAAAGTGCTGCATTTTCCATATGGGCTAACGTGCTGCATTTTCCATATGGGCTAATGTGCTGCATTTTCCATATGGGCTAACGTGCTGCATTTTCCATATGGGCTAAAGTGCTGCATTTTCCATATGGGCCAATGTGATGCATTGTATATATGGGCTGCATTCGGAGCAGTGCTTTTCAGCGCTGCTAGATTTGGGCGCAGCCGGCGCCAGCATAGACTATTATAGGAATCACATCACACAGCGCTCAGTGAGTAACGTTGGGGCCGTCAGAAGTCGCAGCCGAAGTTGCTTAAAAAACACAATAAATCGGCCTCCAGATATTGCTGGAAGCCAAATTATATCATTCCCCCACTATCCATGGCAGCCTGGAGGGGGAATAGTAATTAACACGGCCTGGACTTGTACAGAAGCAGGATCAGATATATACCACTGTATCCTGCGCCCAAGTCTACCGGCGCCGATTTCACATGTATGCACTACATTTTCTATACTGGCTAATGTGCTGCATTTTATGATATGTGAGATGGGCCCCTGTATTGGAGGAGGGGGGTTTAGAAGCTGTGCCCCCACAGCTCTGGAACCCCCTGCAGTCACTGGGGCTGCTCGCTGTGGTTACACCTCTGGTGAAAAGTGTGTCCTTTGGCCTTTGCCATAAACAAACACTTTATATTTTATATAAACATTATATGTTGGTATAGATATTGTGGGGACTGCTTGAGTGTCCTGAACGTAACTGCACAACACTTGTAAAGCATATACAGTATATTAGAATCTTGCTGCTCAAACAAATTGTTCAAGTAGTCTGAAATGTGTGTCCAGGTGCCCCCAATGTTCCTGGCATTCCCTTCAGCCATTGCTCACTTTAGGTCAGCATTGTCTGACAGTTATCTTCTATTGTTTTTCCTACACCTCCAGCTCACCCCTTTTCCCCTCCCCTTTCCGTACAACAGAACAGGCTACTCAGCAGATAGCCCGCTAGCATGTCTATACAGAGATCATTCCTAAATTACCACCTTGAACTAATGTTTTTATGTGAATGGAGTAATTCATATTTTAATGATATTAGTCAACGTTTATAACAGTATTAATAATTTAAATGTTCTGTTTCCATAACGTCCTCAAGCCCTTGTCGAATACGTTCTGGATCGGTGGGATCAAGGAGGATTGAGAAGACTCTGAACTCTCCAGAGGCTTCCCACTACTGAGGTGAGTATTCAATTATTTTTTTCCGCTTCAGGTACCCTTGAAAGAATGCACGAGGTGACATGATGACATAGACATGTGTATGTACAGCGCCAAGCATACAAATAACTATGCTGTGTTTTTTTTTTTCTTTCCCTGCCTGAAAGAGTTAAACATCAGGCATACAAGTGACTGGCTTGGGACTGGGTGGGACCACAGCGTAACCCTCACTGATAAGGAATTCCAGCTATAATACAGAAAATGGCTTCTGAGAGCAGAAAATAGATTAAAAAGGGTCAACAGTTCATAGATTGTAGCTCTGGCATCCTTCAATAAAGGGCTATTGAGCAGAGACAATGAAACAGTAAAAACTTAAAAAGTAGATTTAAATATAAAATAAAACTGGGGTATCTAAAAAACAACAACACATTTTTAGGAGCAGGATCAGAGCATAGGGGCCAAGGTCGCAGCAGTTGCCTGTGCGTCCGGGCCCCTGAGGGGCCTGCTTGTTCCCACCACAGTGGTGCCGCTGAGGGAGTCATCAGATACTCACTTTGCCACGATCCACGCGCTGCAGCTACAAACTTCTTCCTGTTCTTGTGTTCCATCTCACATTAAAAGTGCTCCCTAGGAGGCGCTCTTGCTGTGAGCTGGAACATAGGACAGGAAGAAGTTTGTAGGTGCAGAGCGTGGATCTTGGCGAAGTGACTATCCGATGACAGCTGAGCCACTGCTGCTGCGTCCCCCCTCCGCCTGGCTACCTATGTAGAGGCATCTAATACTGGCTACCTATAAAGAAGCGTTTCCTTCCGGGTACCACGTAACAACGCCGCCCATGCCCCCTGCATCAGCGTGTAGCTGCATACGGAGGTCCACTGTGTGTCATCCACCCAGCGCTCAGTGGAGCGCGGCTCTGAGCTGAAGCCCTGTGTTATGGACTTAGCAGCATCTTGAGACCAGATAGGAAGCGGTTGTCCAATGGATGGAATAGAGAACTTCTGCTTTACAATGGTAGCTTCGTTTGTCTCTGGGCCACAATGTCTCGTGCTTACACATGCTGCATCGCTTGCTTTTGTACACGCTTCATAGTGGCATATTCCATACTCAAGAGTGCTAACTGATTCAATAACTATGATTGAGTTGTGATCTGGACACTCTGCTGGAATAGTGTGGACATTGCCGGAATTATTGCGTTGGCAATTGTTTGAGGAATGAGAGCATCAGCTTAAAGGGAACCTAAACTAAACGGGGGGTAAAGAGTTTCACTTACCTGGGGCTATTACCAGCCCCCTGCAGCAGTCCTGTGCCCTTGGAGCCGCTCTGGAATCCTCCGGTCCCCCGCTGTCACTTAGTTTAATTTTTGACAACTCACCAGTCGGCCGGCCGCCATGCGTATTATTGGACGCATTCCCTACTGCAATTAGCGCTGTTGCGGACCGCAACGTGTACAAAAATATGCATTGCCGCATTCCGCATGCGTAGATATTTTTGTACGCGTTGTGCTCCGCAACAGCGCTAATTAAAGGAAGGGAATGCGTCCAATAATATGCATGGCGGCCAGCCGACTGGTGAGTCGTCAAAAATAAAACTAAAAAACTAAGTGACAGCGGGGGACCGGAGGATTCCAGAGCGGCTCCGAGGGCACAGGACTGCTGCAGGGGGCTGGTAATAGCCCCAGGTAATTGAAACTCTTTAAAGAGACTCTGTAACATGAAAAACATCCCCTGGGGGGTACTCACCTCGGGTGGGGGAAGCCTCGGGATCCTAATGAGGCTTCCCACGCCGTCCTCTGTCCCGCAGCCCTCCGAACAGCCGGCGACTGTGCCGACTGTCAGTTCAATATTTACCTTTGCTGGCTCCAGCGGGGGCGCTGTGGCGACTTTCGGCACGGAAATAGACGGAAATACCCGATCTCCGTCGGGTCCGCTCTACTGCGCAGGCGCCGGAAACTTGCGCCTGCGCAGTAGAGCAGACCCGACGGCGATCGGGTATTTCCGCCTACTTCGGCGCCGACAGCCATCAGAGCGCCTGCGCAGGAGCCAGGAAGGTAAATATTGCGTCACCGCTGTACGGAGGGCTACAGCGAGACCCCCGAGGGACGCAGGACGGCGTGGGAAGCCTCATTAGGATCCTGAGGCTTCCCCCACCCGAGGTGAGTACCCCCCAGGGGCCGTTTTGTCGTTACAGTTCCTCTTTAACCCCCGTTCAGTTAAGGTTCCCTTTAAAGTGCCAAGCATCATTGCTTTTTCATCATGAATTGTGCTTGATGCTATTAACATTCAAATAAATATCTGGGGATTGCGACCAGAGATACCTGCTCTCTGAAATGTTGCTCATAGCTAGTAGGTGTAGTCCAGCGGACCATTTCTGGCAGGTAGTTGTAGGTGGTGTGTGAATGGCATTACAACGTTGGCCGGCCATACTGTTTTTAATATTTTGACAGATCTGTCAGATATTTTACTAGATGTTCGTCTGAGTATGCACTTTAACGTTTTCTAATGCACTAATAAAGTGACCACACAGTGGGTTTGTTGGACATACACGCTCATTAGTGTTTTATTTTTTGGGCAACATTTCAGAAGAAAATAAATGCAGTGGGCAACATTTCAGCAGAAAATAAAGCAGTGGGCAACATTTCAGCAGAAAATAAACGCAGTGGGCCACTTTTCACCCGAAAATAAATGCAATGATGGCAGCATTTCACCAGAAAATAAACAAAGTGAGGGCAGCTTTTCACCAGAAAATAAACACAGTGGGCTTGATTCACTAAGCCGTGCTAACTGTTTACCACGGGCGTGCTAAACAGTAAGCATGTGAAGTGCGGTTCGCGGACTTTTGCGCGTGCAAAGTGCCGCGATTTGCGCGACCGCGGACTTTTGCGTGCGCAAATTGTGGCAATTTGCATGCGCACAAGTCCGCGATCGCGCAAATCGCGGCACTTTGCACGCGCAAAAGTCCACGAACGGCACTTCACATGCTGTTTAGCACGCCCATGCTGCGTGTCTGCAGATGAGGCTACGCGTGCCGGGTCTAGCACGCGTGCCATAGCTGATCTATACTAAGGTACCTATTCCTGACTACCTATAAAGAGGCATCTAATCCTGACTATCTATTCTGAGGTACTTATTCCTGACTATCTATACAGAGGCATATAATCCTGGCTATGTATACTGAGGTAACTATTGCTGACTATCTATACTGAGGCATTTAATCTTGGCTATTTATACTGAGGCATCTAATCCTGACTATACAGAGGCATCTAATCCTGGCTATCTATACTGAGGTACCTATTCCTGACTATGTATACAGAGGCATCTAATGGTGCCCATACACGATACAATAAAAACGTTCGATTTTCCAGTTTATTCGATCTAAATGATCGAATTTAATGAAAGTTGAAAATATTTTTTTTTCCGATCAAGAAATTAGATTATTATGTTTTTTCGGGAAAAATGATCGGACATGCTGGAAAAATCTTTATATTCGATCTAACGGAATAATCGAACTAAATTATCTAATTGAAAAATTGTACCATGTATGGCCACCTTAATCCTGACTATCTATACTGAGGCATCCAATCCTGGCTACCTATACTGAGGTACCTATTCCTGACTATAGTCTATAGTCAGGAATAGGTACCTCAGTATAGATAGCCAGGATTAGATGCCTCTGTATAGATAGTCAGGAACAGGTACCTCAGTATAGGTAGCCAGGATTAGATGCCTCTCTATAGTCTATAGAGAGGCATCTAATCCTGGCTACCTATACTGAGGTACCTGTTCCTGACTATCTATACAGAGGCATCTAATCCTGGCTATCTATACTGAGGTACCTATTCCTGACTATCTATACAGAGGCATTTAATCCTGGCTATGTATACTGAGGTACCTATTCCTGGATATCTATACAGAGACATCTAATCCTGGCTATGTATACTGAGGTACCTATTTCAGACTATACAGACGTTGTATATTCCTGACTATCTATACAGAGGCATCTAATCCTGGCTACCTATACTGAAGTACCTGTTCCTGACTGTCTATACAGAGGCATCTAATCCTGGCTACCTATAAAGAGGCATCTAATCCTGGCTATCTATATTGAGGTACCTATTCCTGACTATCTAGACCAGTGGTCCTCAAACTAAGGCTTGCGGGCCGAATGTCCCAGAGGCATTTTTACCGGCCCTCCACACACAAAATGTATTACTTAAAGTTGGGATCAGCTACATCTTTAAATATTGGTGGTCCGCATATAAAATAGCAGTACTGGCACCACCTATCCACATGGAAGCCAGAAAGCAGTAATTTGCTGGTTTCTAATTAAATTCCACATCAGATGACACTGCTGTCCAATTGGACTGCAGGTTGTTACCTGGGTATGCTTTACTGTCTGGCCCGCAGACTTCTACATCATTTTATATATACTCCGGCCCCCCAGCAGTCTGAAGTATGTTGACCCGGGCCTCGACCCAAAACATTTGGGGACCCCTGATCTAGACAGAGGCATCTAATCCTGGCTATCTATACTGAGGTACCTATTACTGACTATCTATACAGAGGCATCTAATCCTGGCTACGTATACGGAGGTACCTATTCCTGAATATCTATACAGAGGAATCTAATCCTGGCTATTAGGGCTGCACGGTTTTTCGGTATTAAACCGAAACCGCAGTTCGTGTGAAGACGATCTGGTTTTTCCTCGGTTTTCACACAGCTGCCCGCTGTCTGTGCGCTTGGCCCACCTACCGCTGCGCCGATTGGGCAGAAGCAGTGAATATTTATTAGTTTTAATAAGCCGGGCAGCGGGGGGCGGATCCACTCGAGCGAGCGGCACACAGCTTCACCAATTGCTGGTTAGCGATGGAATGACGCTTTGTACAGCTCCGCCTACCGCTGCCGTCATTCCATCGCTATCCAGCAATTGGTGAAGCTGTGTGCCACTCGCTCGAGTGGATCCGCCCCCCGCTGCCCGGCTCATTAACGATCATAAATATGCACTGCTTCTGCCCAATCACTGGATCTCCTCGGCGCAACGATAGGCGGATGCTGAGAATCCATCAGCAGCTCAAGTTAGAAACCTGCAGCGGGTCGGGTACCCGCGGCTACCCGCGGGTAAATCGAAATGCGGATCTGGTTTGGGTACCCGAATTGATTTAAGCTGCGGGTGCGGGTCGGGTGCGGGTAGCGAGTTGCGGGTGTGGGTAGGGTTGCGGGTAGCGGTCTGCGGGTGCGGGTCGCGGGTAGTGAAAGAAAGCTAAAAACCTTCTTTAGCTTTGGTTTGTGTATAAAAATAGGTTTTATTAACTTTACAGCTCCCCAATGTTACTTTAAATGTGCACTTTAGAAGAAAATGTAAAAAAGCGGGTAGCGGGTCGGGTAGCGGGCCTGCGGGTCGCGTGCGGGTAGCGGTTCTGCGGGTGCGGGTTGGGTTGCGGGTATCAAATTCACCAGAAAGCGGGTCGGGTGCGGGTAGCGGGTCGCGGGTCGGGTGCGGGTATGAAAAAGTGGACCCGCGCAGGCCTCTAGTTCAAGTACCCTTTTCTGGGTTGCCCCAGTAGTTAAGTAGGCATAGGTAGGTGTCCCAGTATAGATAGTTAGGCAGGGCCTGGCTGGCACAGTAATAACAATTACCAAGGTCCAGCTGCAACAGATAGGGCTGTATAATGTCAGTGTCAGTGAGCAACTCAAAAAAAAAACACATCAGGAGAACATTAGCTCTCAAAAGAGCTGTTGAAGGGTACTATTTTAGCAATAACAATCAGCTAGGAGCAAGCTAACAAGCCAAGAGCCTAACTAATCTTTCCCTAGGAGAAACAGTCTTCAGCAGCTCGCCCTACTCTCACTATTGCAGGCACACGAATGAGTGTAATGGCCGGCGGAGCCTGCCTTATACAGTGGGTTGCAAAAGTATTCGGCCCCCTTGAAGTTCTCCACATTTGTCATATTACTGCCACAAACATGAATCAATTTTATTGGAATTCCACATGAAAGACCAATACAAAGTGGTGTACACATGAGAAGTGGAACGAAAATCATACATGATTCCAAACATTTTTTACAAACAAATAACTGCAAAGTGGTGTGTGCATAATCATTCTGCCCCCTTTGATCTGAGTGCAGTCAGTTGCCTATAGACATTGCCTGATGAGTGCTAATGACTAAATAGAGTGCTAATGACTAAATAGAGTGCACCTGTGTGTAATCTAATGTCAGTACAAATACAGCTGCTCTGTGAGGGCCTAAGAGGTTGTCTAAGAGAATATTGGGAGCAACAACACCGTGAAGTCCAAAGAACACACAAGACAGGTCAGGGATCAAGTTATTGAGATATTTAAAGCAGTTTTAGGCTACAAAAAGATTTCCAAAGCCTTGAACATCCCACGGAGCACTTTTCAAGCGTTCATTCAGAAATTGAAGGAGTATGGCACAACTGTAAACCTACCAAGACAAGCCCATCCACCTAAACTCACAGGCCGAACAAGGAGAGCGCTGATCAGAAATGCAGTCAAGAGGCCCATGGTGACTCTGGACAAGCTGCAGAGATCTACAGCTCAGGTGGGAGACTCTGTCCATAAAACAACTATTAGTCGTGCACTGTACAAAGTTGGCCTTTATGGAAGAGTGACAAGAATAAAGGCATTGTTAACAGAAAGCATAAGAAGTCCCGTTTGCAGTTTGCCACAAGCCATGTGGGGGACACAGCAACCATGTGGAAGAAGGTGCTCTGGTCAGATGAGACCAAAATTGAACTTTTTGGCCAAAATGCAAAATGCTATGTGTGGCAGAAAACTAACACTGCACATCACTCTGAACACACCATCCCCACTTTCAAATATGGTGGTGGCAGCATCATGCTCGGGGGGTGCATCTCTTCAGTAGGGACAGGGAAGCTGGTCAGAGGTGATGGGAAGATTGGTTGGAGTCAAATACAGGGCAAACTTAGAAGAAAACCTCTTGGAGACTGCAAAAGACTTGAGACTGCGGCGGAGGTTCACCTTCCAGCAGGACAATGACCCTAAACATAAAGCCAGGGCAACAATAGAATGATTTAAAACAAAACATATCTATGTGTTAGAGTGGCCCAATCAAAGTCCAGATCTAAATCCAATCAGGAATCTGTGGCAAGATCTGAAAACTGCTGTTCACAAAAGCTGTCCATCTAATCTGACTGAGCTGGAGTTGTTTTGCAAAGAAGAATGGGCAAGGAGTTTAGTCTCTAGATGTGCAAAGCTGGTAGAGACATACCCTAAAAGACTGGCAGCTGTAATTGCAGCAAAAGGTGGTTCTACAAAGTATTGACTCAGGGGGCCTAATAATTACGCACACCTCACTTTGCAGTTATTTATTTGTAAAAAATGTTTGAAATTATGTATGAGTTTCGTTCCACCTCTCACGTGTACACCACTTTGTATTGGTCTTTCACGTGGAATTCCAATAAAATTGATGCATGTTTGTGGCAGTAATGTGACAAAATGTGGAAAACTTCAAGGGGGCCGAATACTTTTGCAACCCACTGTATAAGGGGGGGGGGGGAGTGGCTCCAGGACTGAGTGTAGCCTGATTGGCTACAATGTGCCTGCTGACTGTGATGTAGAGGGTCAAAGTTGACCTTAATGGAGCATTATGGGGTGAATCGAACTTCCGGGAAAGTTCGCCGGTGAAGGCGAACCACCCAAAGTTCGCCTGGAACCGTTTGCCGGCGAACCGTTCAGGCCATCTCTAATTGGCAATTGTTTGAGGAATGACAGCATCAGCTTAAGGTGCCAAGCATCATTGCTTTTTCATCATGAATTGTGCTTGATGCTATTAATAAATGAATATCTGGGGACTGCGACCAGGGAAACCTGCTCTCTGAGAGGTTGCTCATAGCTAGTAGGTGTAGTCCAGCGGACCATTCCTGGCAGGTAGTTGTAGGTGGTGTATGAATGGCATTACAGCATGCACCAACCATATTGTTTTTAATATTTTGACAGATCTGTCAGATATTTTACTAGATGTTCGTCTGAGTATGCACTTTAACTTTTTCTAATGCACTAATAAAGTGACCACACAGTGGGTTTGTTGGACACGCTTATTAGTGTGTTATTTTGTCCCATTACCTTTTTCAATTACCTATACAGAGGCATCTAATCTTGACTATCTATACTGAGGCATCTAATCCTGACTATCTATACAGAGGCAGCTAAGCCTGGCTATGTATACTGAGGTACCCATTCCTGACTACCTATAAAGAGGCATCTAATCCTGACTATCTATACAGAGGCATCTAATCCTGACTATCTATACAGAGGTATCTATTCCTGGCTATGTATACTGAGGTACCTATTCCTGACTATACAGAGGCATCTAATTCTGTCTATACTGAGGTACCTATCCCTGACTTTCTATACAGAGGCATCTAATCCTGGCTACTATAAAGAGGCATCTAATCCTGACTATACTAAGGTACCTATTCCTGACTATCTATACAAAGGCATCTAATCCTGGCTATCTATACTGAGGTACCTATTCCTGACTACCTATAAAGAGGCATCTAATCCTGACTGACTATCTATACAGAGACATCTAATCCTGGCTATCTATACTGAGGCATCTAATCCTGACTATACAGAGGCATCTAATCCTGACTATACAGAGGCATCTAATCCTGGCTATCTATACTGAGGTACCTATTCCTGACTATCTATACAGAGGCATCTAATCCTGACTATCTATACCAGCGTTCTCCCCAGAATTTTTTTCCAGCCGGTTTGAATGAAATAGTAGCCAGGTGGCATGAAAAAGCAGCCGGGTGGGGCGAGATGAAAATGCAGGGCAACTCTGCTTACAGCATAGGAGGAGATGAGGAGGTTAGCCGATGACAGCCGGGTGGTCACCAAATCTAGCCGGGTGGAGCACCCGGCTAAAAGAGCCTGGGGAGAACACTGTATACTGAGGTACCTATTCCTGACTATCTATACAGAGGCATCTAATCCTGACTATCTATACTGAGGCATCTAATCCTGACTATCTAGACAGAGGCATCTAATCCTGGCTACCTATACAGAGGCGTTTCCTGCCAGGTACCACGTTGCAACACAGTCCATGCCACCTGCATCAGCGTGTAGCTGCATACGGAGGTCCGCCGTGTGTCATCCACCCAGCGCTCAGTGGAGCTGAAGCCCTGTGTTATGGATTTATCAGTATCTTGAGACCAGATAGGAAGTGGTTGTCCAGCGCATGGGTGAGAGACTTCTGCTTTACAACGGTAGCTTTGTTTGTCTCTGGGCCGCAATGCCTTGTGTTTTTACACATGCTGCATCGCTTGCTTTTGTACACGCTTCATGGTGGCATAATCCTGACTGAGGTACCTATTCCTGGCCACCTATAAAGAGGCATCTAATCCTGACTATCTATACTGAGGTACCTATTCCTGACTATCTAGACAGAGGCATCTAATCCTGGCTATGTATACTGAGGTACCTATTCCTGACTATACAGAGGCATCTAATCCTGGCTATATATACTGAGGCATCTAATCCTGGCTACCTATAAAGAGGCATCTAATCCTGACTATCTATACTGAGGTACCTATTCCTGGCTATCTATACAGAGGTATCTAATCCTGGCTATCTACAGTATACTGAGGTACCTATTCCTGTCTATGTATACAGAGGCACCTATGGTACCTATACTGAGGTACCTATTCCTGACTATACAGAGGCATCTAATCTTGGCTAGGTATACTGAGGTACCTATTCCTGACTATCTAGACAGAGATAACAATGAAGCAACTACCTTATTATCTTCTTGTATGTAGGTAGGCATAGGTAGGAGTCCCAGTATAGGTAGGTAGGCATAGGTAGGTGTCCCAGTAGTTAGCTAGGCATAGGTAGGAGTCCCAGTATAGGTAGCCATAGGTAGGTGCTCCAGTAGTTAGCTAGGCATAGGTAGGATTCCCAGCATAGGTAGGTAGGCATAGGTAGGTGCCCCAGTAGTTAGCTAGGCATAGGTAGGAGTCCCAGTATAGGTAGGTAGGTGTCCTAGTATAGGTAGATAGGCATAGGTAGGAATCAGGAATAGTTTATTTCGCCAAGCATGACTAGGTCATGCCCGGAATTGGGTTTGGCACAGTACATTTGGCTCAGAAGAGACATCAATCGATAACATAGATAAGCAACAGGAGCATAAATTTACAGTTACACATGTCAGTAGCAGACGGTTACATTTGCATTACAATAACATTTACATTTTACTTTACATTTGCATTTCCAGTTTACATACTAGAGCAGCAGTTGGCTCTGTTTGTGACAGTTCTATATGTCGTGGGGGTGCCCTGATGGGAGTATGTGGAGGGAGTTCAGGAGGCTGACAGCTGAGGGGAAGAAGGAATTACTGTGTCTAGCCATCTTTGTGTAGATGGCCCGAAGCCTCCGTCCCAATGGCATCGGACTAAAGTAGCAGTGGCCCGGGTGAGAGGGGTCGTTAGCGATCTTCAGGGCCCTCGATCTCAGTCTTTTGTTGTGTAGGAGGGCAAGTAAGGGGAGAGGTCTCCCAATGACCCTCTCCGCCGCCCTGATGACCCTCTGAAGTGCCTGTCGCTGGCGGTTGCGCCAGCGTACCAGACCAGAATGGATGAGCAGAGGATCGACTCAATGGTAGCGGAGTAGAAATTGGTCAGAATCTCTTGGGCCATGCCAAACTTCCTCAGCTGGCGGAGGAAGTACAGTCTCTGCTGGGCTTTTCTCTGTATTGCAATGATATTGGGCCTCCAGGTGAGGTCACTGGAGATTGTGGTGCCCAGGAGGCGAGCGCAGGGTACTCTTGCCACCTCCGTACCATCGATGTGGGGGTGGGGTGGAAGCAGACCTTCTGAAGTCAACAATTAGTGCCTCAGTAGTTAGCTAGGCATAAGTAGGAGACCCAGTATAGATAGGTAGGCATACAGTGATGTGAAAAACTATTTGCCCCCTTCCTGATTTCTTATTCTTTTGCATGTTTGTCACACTTAAATGTTTCTGCTCATCAAAAACCATTAACTATTAGTCAAAGATAACATTATTGAACACAAAATGCAGTTTTAAATTATGGTTTTTATTATTTAGTGAGAAAAAAAACTCCAAATCTGCATGGCCCTTTGTGCAAAAGTGATTGCCCCCCCCCCCTTAAAAGATAACTTTACTGTGGTTTATCACACCTGAGTTCAATTTCTGTAGTCACCCCCAGGCCTGATTACTGCCACACCTGTTTCAATCAAGAAATCACTTAAATAGGAGCTATCTGACACAGAGAAGTAGACCAAAAGCACCTCACAAGCTAGACATGCCAAGATCCAAAGAAATTCAGGAACAAATGAGAACAAACGTAATTGAGATCTATCAGTCTTGTAAAGGTTGTAAAGCCATTTCTAAAGCTTTGGGACTCCAGCGAACCACAGTGAGAGCCATTATCCACAAATGGCAAAAACATGGAACAGTGATGAACCTTCCCAGGAGTGGCCGGCCGACCAAAATTACCCCAAGAGCGCAGAGAAAACTCATCCGAGAGGCCACAAAAGACCCCAGGACAACATCTAAAGAACTGCAGGCCTCACTTGCCTCAATTAAGGTCAGTGTTCACGACTCCACCATAAGAAAGAGACTGGGCAAAAACGGCCTGCATGGCAGATATCCAAGGCGCAAACCACTTTTAAGCAAAAAGAACATTAAGGCTCGTCTCAATTTTGCTAAAAAAACATCTCAATGATTGCCAAGACTTTTGGGAAAATACCTTGTGGACCAACGAGACAAAAGTTGAACTTTTCCCGTTACATCTGGCGTAGAAGTAACACAGCATTTCAGCAAAAGAACATCATACCAACAGTAAAATATGGTGGTGGTAGTGTGATGGTCTGGGGTTGTTTTGCTGCTTCAGGACCTGGAAGGCTTGCTGTGATAGATGGAACCATGAATTCTACTGTCTACTAAAAAATCCTGAAGGAGAATGTCCGGCCATCTGTTCGTCAACTCAAGCTGAAGCGATCCTGGGTGCTGCAGCAGGACAATGACCCAAAACACATTAGCAAATCCACCTCTGAATGGCTGAAGAAAAACAAAATGAAGACTTTGGAGTGGCCTAGTCAAAGTCCTGACCTGAATCCTATTGAGATGTGGCATGACCTTAAAAAGGTGGTTCATGCTAGAAAACCCTCAAATAAAGCTGAATTACAACAATTCTGCAAAGATGAGTGGGCCAAAACTCCTCCAGAGCGCTGTAAAAGACTCGTTGCAAGTTATCGCAAACACTTGATTCCAGTTATTGCTGCTAAGGGTGGCCCAACCAGTTATTAGGTTCAGGGGGCAATTTCTTTTTCACACAGGGCCATGTAGGTTTTGAGGTTTTTTTTCTCACTAAATAATAAAAACCATCATTTAAAACTGCATTTTGTGTTCAATTATGTTATCTTTGACTAATAGTTAATGGTTTTTGATGAGCAGAAACATTTAAGTGTGACAAACATGCAAAAGAATAAGAAATCAGGAAGGGGGCAAATAGTTTTTCACATCACTGTAGGTAGGTGCCCCAGTAGTTAGCTAGGCATAGGTAGGAGTCCCAGTATAGGTAGGTAGGCATAGGTAGGTGACCCAGTATAGGTAGATAGCCATAGGTAGATGCCTCAGTAGTTAGCTAGGCATAGGTAGGTGCCCCAGTATAGGTAGGTAGGCATAGGTAGGTGCCCCAGTATAGGTAGGTAGGCATAGGTAGGAGTCCCAGTATAGGTAGGTAGGCATAGGTAGGTGTCCCAGTATAGGTAGAAAGGCATAGGTAGGCGCCTCAGTAGTTAGCTAGGCATAGGTAGGAGACCCAGTATAAGTAGGTAGGCATAGGTAGGTGTCCCAGTATAGGTAGGTAGGCATAGGTAGGCGTCTCAGTATAGGTAAGTAGGCATAGGTAGGTCCCCTAGTATAGGTAGGTAGGTAGGCATAGGTAGGTGTCCCCGTATAGGTAAGTAGGTGCCCCAGTAGTTAAGTAGGCATAGGCAGGTGTCCCAGTATAGATAGTTAGGCAGGGCCTGGCTGGCACAGTAATAACAATTACCAAGGTCCAGCTGCAACAGATAGAGCTGTATAATGTCAGTGTCAGTGAGCAACACAAAAAAAAACACATCAGGAGAACATTAGCTCTCAAAAGAGCTGTTGAGGGGTACTATTTTAGCAATAACAATCAGCCAGGAGCAAGCTAACAAGCCAAGAGCCTAACTAATCTTTCCCTAGGAGAAACAGTCTGAAGCAGCTCGCCCTACTCTCACTATTGCGGGCACACGAGTGAGTGTAATGGCCGGCGGAGCCGGAGCCTGCCGTATATAAGGGGGGAGTGGCTCCAGAACTGAGTGTAGCCTGATTGGCTACAATGTGCCTGCTGACTGTGATGTAGAGTGTCAAAGTTGACACTAATGGAGCATTATGGGGCGAATCGAACTTCCGGGAAAGTTCGCCGGCGAAAGCGAACCACCCAAAGTTCGCCTGGAACCGTTCGGGCCATCTCTAATTGGCAATTGTTTGAGGAATGACAGCATCAGCTTAATAACCACCCTGGCATTCTATTTAAATTGCCAGGGTGGAGGCGGCAGGGTTTTTTTGTCGTCATTTTTTTTATTTTCATGCTGCCAACTAAAAGTTGGCACCATAAAAGCTCACTAGAGGGCGCACATGGTGCTCTTCCGATCGCTTTCGGCGATCACAAGTAACAAGAAATCCCGCGGAGAGAGGGATTTCTTGTTAGGCTTACCCCGTCGCCATGGCGACGATCGGGATGACGTCATGGACGACAGCCGACGTCCTGACGTCAGACCACTCCGATCCAGCCCTTTGCGCTGCCCGAAAGTGTTCGGGCCAGGCAGCGCAGGGCTCGGGACCTCTTCCGCCGCTGCATGCAGCGGATCGCCACTGAGCAGCGGCGTTAGAAGACCACACGCACCTAGAAAAGTGCTAGCTGCGTGTGGCACAGTTTGGTGGAAATCGGCCCAACACGGCCAGAGATTTCACACTCGGCGGCAATGGACAAGCTGAGCTCGTCCATAACGCCAGGAAGGTTAGGCGCCAAGCATCATTGCTTTTTCATCATGAATTGTGCTTGATGCTATTAATAAATGAATATCTGGGGATTGCGACCAGGGATACCTGCTCTCTGAACTGTTGCTCATAGCTAGTAGGTGTAGTCCAGCGGACCATTCCTGGCAGGTAGTTGTAGGTGGTGTGTGGATGGCATTACAGCATGGGCTGGCCATATTGTTTTTAATATTTTGACAGATCTGTCAGATATTTTACTAGATATTCGTCTGAGTATGCACTTTAACTTTTTCTAATGCACTAATAAAGTGACCACACAGTGGGTTTGTTGGACATACACGCTCATTAGTGTGTTATTTTGTCCCCTTACCTTTTTCAATTACCTATACAGAGGCATCTAATACTGGCTACCTATACTGTGGTACCTATTCCTGACGATCTGGCTATATATACGGAGGTACCTATTACTGACTATCTATACAGAGGCATCTAATCCTGGCTATGTATACTGAGGTACCTATTCCTGGATATCTATACAGAGGCATCTAATTATATTGAGGTACCTATTCCTGACTATCTATAAAGAGGCATCTCATCCTGACTATCTATACAGAGGCATTTAATCCTGGCTATGTATACTGAGGTACCTATTCCTGGATATCTATACAGTGGCCTCTAATCCTGGCTATGTATACTGAGGTACCTATTCCTGACTCGGTATCAGTAGATAATGGCACACAGCGCCTATGCATAAAAATGGCGCCGCATTAAAAAGATACGCTTATCGCTATTTATCGTTAGTACTGCATAATAATGGCGCAGAGGGAAAAAAGAAGAAAAACAGCACACAGTAACGTTATTTATCAATAGTGCTGTTCATATGCCAAACAGCAGACGTTATTTTGCACAGTAACGTTATTTTTCAATAGCGCCCTACATAAGCCAAATTGCAGAAGTTATTTAACTGCAAAACAGTGAATGGATTTAATGTAACACTGTCAAGGTTAGGCACCACCAGGGGAGATTTAGGGTTAGGCACCACCATGGAGGTCTTAGGGTTAGGCACCACCAGGGGGGTGCTTAGGGTTAGGCACCACCAGGGGAGTGGTTAAGGTTAGGCACCACCAGGGGAGTGGCTAAGGTTAGGCACCTCCAAGGGGGTGGTTAGGGTTAGGCACCACCAGGGCAGTGGTTAAGGTTAGGCACCACCAGGGGGGTGGTTAGGGTTAGGCACCACCGGGTGGTTAGGGTTGGGCACCACCAGGGGGTGGTTAGGCACCATCAGGGGGGTGGTTAGGGTTAGGCACCACCAGGAAGGTCTTAGGGTTAGGGATAGGTACAGAGAGGGTTCTGTGTGTTAACGCTAAATAACAATAAGGCTTTATCGTTAAATAGCGATAAGCGTCAAACGGATTAGCGGCAACACCGTGCGCCATTATTCGCAGGCGCCATTTTCAGATGGACCCTCCTGACTATCTATACAGAGGCATCTAATCCTGGCTATCTATACTCAGGTACCTATTCAGGACTGTACAGAGGCATCTAATCCTGGCTATGTAAACTGAGGTACCTATTACTGACGACCTATACAGAGGCATCTAATCCTGGCTACCTATACTGAGGTACCTGTTCCTGAGTATCTATACAGAGGCATCTAATCCTGGCTATGTATACTGAGGTACCTATTCTGGACTATACAGAGGCATCTAATCCTGGCTACCTATACTGAGGTACCGGTTCCTGACTATCTATATAGAGACATCTAATCTTGGCTATCTATACTGAGGCATCTAATCCTGGCTACCTATAAAGAGGCATCTAATCCTGACTATCTATACTGAGGTACCTATTCCTGACTATCTGGACAGAGACATCTAATCCTGGCTATGTATACTGAGGTACCTATTCCTGACTATCTATACAGAGGCATCTAATCCTGGCTACCTATACTGAGGTATTAGTTCCTGACTATCTGGACAGAGGCATCTAATCCTGGCTATGTATACTGAGGTACCTATTCCGGACAATACAGAGGCATCTAATCCTGGCTATGTATACTGAGGTACCTATTCCTGACTATCTATACAGAGGCATCTAATCCTGGCTATGTATTCTAAGGTACCTATTCCGGACTATTCAGAGGCATCTAATCCTGGCTATGTATACTGAGATACCTGTTTCTGACTATCTATACAGAGGCATCTAATCCTGGCTACCTATACTGAGGTACCTGTTCCTGACTATCTATACAGAGGCATCTAATCCTGGCTATGTATACTGAGATACCTATTCCTGACTATCTGGACAGAGGCATCTAATCCTGGCTACCTATACTGAGGTGAGTACATTTGAAATCGGCGCCGGTAGACTTGGGTGCAGAATACAGCCGGTATATGGCTGATCCTGCTTCTGCACAAGTCCGCGCCGTGTTAATTAATATTTCCCCTCCAGGCCGCCATGGATGGTAGGTAATGAAATATTTCGGCTTCCAGCTATTGCTGGAGGCTGAATTATTGTGATTGTTAAGCAACCTCGGCTCCGTCTTCTGACGGCGACGACGTTACTCACTGAGCGCCGCTATAGACTGATTCCTATTGTAGTCTATGGCGACGTTGGCTGCGCCCAAATCTAGCAGCGCTGAAAAGCACTGCTCCGTACTGAGGTACCTGTTCCTGACTATCTATACAGAGGCATTTAATCCTGGCTATCTATACTGAGGTACCTATTCCTGACTATCTATACAGAGGCATCTAATCCTGGCTATCTATACCGAGGTACCTATTCCTGACGATCTATACAGAGGCATCTAATCCTGGCTACCTACACTGAGGTACCTGTTCCTTACTATACAGAGGCATCTAATCCTGGCTATGTATACTGAGGTACCTATTCCGGACTATTCAAAGTAGGGATGGGACTTCGAATCCGGCGAATCCACGAATCCATCGAATCTTAAGAAAGATTCGAGATTCGTGGATTCAAATCCCCATGCCATTTGCGCGCATTCGAATCCGACGAATGCGCACAACCCGCCGCATCATTTCGTCGCACACGACGCTTTGTATTACCTGCGCCGCTTGTGACGTCATCGCGACCACCTCCGACCTCGCGTTCCATCCGCGCGTCACTCCTGCTCGCCACGTGATGACGTTGACGCTGCCCCTTGAAGACGTCGCTCTCGCGGAGAAGACCCGGCGTGGACGTCGCAAGAGCTGAAGGCGTGGACGGACGGGCGAAAGAAGAAGCTACAGGTCAGGTACAGTATGTCGGGGGGGTGCCCGGGGGCCCTAGAAGACCTTGCTTGCCGGTCGGGTGCGGGCCTACGTGAGGTCGGGCGGCCTACTTATTTTTTGTGGGGGAGGGGACCTATGCCTGCCTGGCTACTTATACTGGGGGGACCTATGCCTGGCTACCTATACTGGTGGGACCTATGCCTGGCTACGTACACTGGGGGGGACCTATGCCTGGCTACCTATACTGGGGGGACCTATGCCTGGCTACCTACACTGGGGGGGACCTATGCCTGGCTACCTACACTGGGGGGGACCTATGCCTGGCTACCTATACTGGGGGGACCTATGCCTGGCTACCTATACTGGTGGGACCTATGCCTGGCTACCTACACTGGGGGGGGACCTATGCCTGGCTACCTACACTGGGGGGGACCTATGCCTGGCTACCTATACTGGGGGGACCTATGCCTGGCTACCTATACTGATGGGACCTATGCCTGGCTACCTACACTGGGGGGGACCTATGCCTGGCTACCTATACTGGGGGGACCTATGCCTGGCTACCTACACTGGGGGGGACCTATGCCTGGCTACCTACACTGGGGGGGGACCTATGCCTGGCTACCTATACTGGGGGGACCTATGCCTGGCTACCTATACTGGTGGGACCTATGCCTGGCTACCTACACTGGGGGGGACCTATGCCTGGCTACCTACACTGGGGGGGGGGCTATGCCTGGCTACCTATACTGGGGGACCTATGCCTACTGGGGGGACCTATGCCTGGCTACCTACACTGGGGGGACCTATGCCTGGCTACGTACACTGGGGGGACCTATGCCTGGCTACCTATACTGGGGGGACCTATGCCTGGCTACCTATACTGGTGGGACCTATGCCTGGTTACCTACACTGGGGGGACCTATGCCTGGCTACCTATACTGGGGGGACCTATGCCTGGCTACCTATACTGGGGGGACCTATGCCTGGCTACCTATACTGGGGGGACCTATGCCTGGCTAACTATACTGGAGGGACCTATGCCTGGCTACCTGTACTGGGGGACCTATGCCTGGCTACCTATACTGGTGGGACCTATGCCTGGCTACCTACACTGGGGGGGACCTATGCCTGGCTACCTACACTGGGGGGGACCTATGCCTGGCTACCTATACTGGGGGGACCTATGCCTACTGGGGGGACCTATGCCTGGCTACCTATACTGGGGTGACCTATGCCTGGCTACCTATACTGGGGTGACCTATGCCTGGCTACCTATACTGGGGGGACCTATGCCTGGCTACCTATACTGGGAGGACCTATGCCTGGCTACCTGTCCTGGGGGGACCTATGCCTGGCTACCTATACTGGGGGATCTATTTCTGGCTACCTATACTGGGGGGGACCTATGCCTGGCTACCTATACTGGGGGGGACCTATGCCTGGCTACCTACACTGGGGGGGACCGATGCCTGGCTACCTATACTGGGGGCACCTATGCCTGGCTATCTATACTGGGGCACCTTTACCAGAAGCTACCTATACTGTCATTTTGATTATCATGTGCTTGTTCTTTGAGAAAAGGTTTGGTTGAACTCATATGAGCCTTTCCTACCCTTCTCCCTTTATGAATGCCTGCAGTCCAAGCCCCACACAAGCCAGATACTCGCTGTTGCCTGAGCCTCACACAAGCTGCCGCCTGAGCCTCACACAAGCTGCCGCCAAAGACAACGACCACCACAGACATCTTGCTACAGTAAGAAAAGTACTATACTCGCATTCTGTTTGTCTTTGAGGGGCACAATGTACTGTACCTGACTACCTATGCCTGGCTACGCTAGCTAAACTTTGGGCACCTGAACCATAAGCTACCTATACTGGGGGCACCTATGCCTGGCTATCTATACTGAGGGCACCTATGCCTGGCTACCTATACTAGGGGCACCTATGCCTGGCTACCTATACTGGGGGGGACCTATGCCTGGCTACCTGTACTGGGGGCACCTATGCCTGGCTACCTGTACTGGGGGTACCTATGCCTGGCTACCTGTACTGGGGGCACCTATGCCTGGCTACCTGTACTGGGGGCACCTATGCCTGGCTACCTGTACTGGGGGCACCTATGCCTGGCTACCTGTACTGGGGGCACCTATGCCTGGCTATCTGTACTGGGGGCACCTATGCCTGGCTACCTGTACTGGGGGCACCTATGCCTGGCTATCTATACTGGGGGCAACTATACCACGGATCGCACAATTCTTATGTGCAGGATTCGTTAGATTCGGGATTCGAAAGGTTCGAGATATTCGAGAACCTTTTCGGATTCGGATTCGAAAAAATTGTGGATTCGTCCCATCCCTAATTCAAAGGCATCTAATCCTGGCTATGTATACTGAGGTACCAATTCCTGACTATCTATACAGAGGCATCTAATCCTGGCTATGTATACTGAGATACCTATTCCTGACTACACAGAGGCATCTTATCCTGACTATGTATACTGAAGTACCTATTCCGGACTATACAGAGGCATCTAATACTGGCTATGTATACTGAGGTACCTATTCCTGACTATCTATACAGAGGCATCTAATCCTGGCTACCTATACTGAGGTACCTGTTCATGGCTATCTATACAGAGGCATCTACTCCTGGCTACCTATACTGATTTACCTGTTCCTGACTATACAGAGGCATCTAATCCTGGCTATCTACACTAAAGCTGGCCATACACTAGGCCGATTCCCCGCCGGGGGATCGAATCTGCTGTCAAATCGTTAATGTTAACGCAAAATTTCGATCTATTTCGTCCCGAAATAGATCGGTCCCGTCAATTGCTCCGTGCGGGAAATTACCGTCGATCGCCCGCGGGTAGGGAGCGCGTCGCTAGCGGCGTTTGAGTAACCGACGTCTGACGCAATACAGCTGCAATACATTACCTGCTCCGCTGGTGCGACTCCACAGGTCTCCGCTGTCTTCTTCTCCGCTCTGATCTGGTCTCCGGCTGGCTTCACTGAACTTCCTGTCCCGGCAGGAACAGTAGAGGGCGCTCTACTGTTTAAACTTCTCCCAGACAGGAAGAAGTGAAGCCTGCCGGACCTGGAGACCAGACCAGAGCAGAGAAGAAGACAGCAGAGACGGGGGGAGTCGCGCCGGCGGAGCAGGTAATGTATGCGGGGTGGCGGGAGCGGCGGCAGCACCATCACCACAGATTGTGAACGGTGTCAGGCTGAAATCGGTTCACAATCTGTTTGCAGTAAAGGCAGCCATACGATCCCTCTCTGATTAGATTCGATCAGAGAGGGATCTATCTGTTGGTCGAATCTGATGGCAAATCGACCAGTGTATGGCTACCTTAAGGTACCTATTCCTGACTATCTATAGAAAGGCATCTAATCCTGGCTATCTATACTGATGTACTTGTTACTGACTATCAATACAGAGGCATCTAATCCTGGCTATGTATACTGAGGTACCTATTCCTGGATATCTATACAGAGGCATCTAATCCTGGCTATGTATACTGAGGTAAAAAGATAGAAGAGACAACGGAGCGATCCTTGGTGTATTAACTTATTAATATCGGTAGACACGCAACATAGATACACTTACAGTGTGTTGGTAGAATAAGCGCTTGTCAGGCCTGCTGGCGGTCCTCTCCACGCTCCTGTGTCTGGCCGGGGCTACGGGAGCGATGTTGTCAGCGGGAGTGACGCGCGGTGGGCAGAGCCTGATGCGCTGGAGCCGTATGACGTCACGACATGTTTTTTTTTTCCAAAGCCCGGCAGTGACCTCAGTATGTGTATTATGCACATCATTTCTACCATTTGCCCGGTAGTTTTATCAAGATGAATTCTTAATTCGTAATTTTTAATTCATTTGTCTTTTAACTAATAAAGTTTTTGTTTTAAATATACTAGTATTTTAAAAAGGACACGCCAATAGATGGAGTCCTATAGCCCATTTATCTCAAGCACTCCCACTCTGGGAAGCTTAAAAGCGAGCCGTAGTTGCCGTAGCATCACCTGACGAAGGCGTGGTTACGCCGAAATGCGACGTGACATTATACGGCTCCAGCGCACCAGGCTCCGCACACCGCGTGTCACTCCCACTGACAACATCGCTCCCGTAGCCCCGGCCAGGCACAGGAGCGTGGAGAGGACTGCCAGCAGGCCTGTCAAGCGCTTATTCTACCAACATTCTGTAAGTGTATCTATGTTGCGTGTCTACCGATATTAAAAAGTTAATACACCAAGGAGCGCTCCGTTGTCTCTTCTATCTTTTCACTCAGGATTGCTGGCGCCACCCAGCTAAAGGAGCAGCACCTGCAACCCATCCCAGTATCAGGGCAGCGCAGGTTATTTTCTACCTTTGGATATGTATACTGAGGTACCTATTCCGGACTATACAGAGGCATCTAATCCTGGCTATGTATACTGAGGTACCTGTTCCTGACTATCTATACAGAGGCATCTAATCTTGGCTATCTATACTAAGGCATCTAATCCTGGCTACCTATAAAGAGGCATCTAATCCTGACTATCTATACTGAGGTACCTATTCCTGACTATCTAGACTGAGGTATCTAATCCTTGCTATCTATACTGAGGTATCTAATCCTGGCTACCTATAAAGAGGCATCTAATCCTGACTAATCTATACTGATGTACCTATTCCTGACTATCTAGACAGAGGCATCTAATCCTGGCTATCTATACTGAGGTACCTATTTTTTGACTATCTGTACAGAGGAATCTAATCCTGGCTATGTATAATGAGGTACCTATTCTGGACTATCTATACAGAGGCATCTAATCCTGGCTACCTATACTGAGATATCTGTTCCTGACTTTCTATACAGAGGCAGCTAATCCTGGCTACCTATACTGATTTACCTGTTCCTGACTATCTATACAGAGGCATGTAATCCTGGCTATCTATACTGAGGTACCTATTCCTTACTATAGAGAGGCATCTAATCCTGGCTACCTATACTGAGGTACCTGTTCCTGACTATCTATACAGAGGCATCTAATCCTGGATACCTATACAGAGGCATCTAATCCTGGCTACCTATACAGAGGCGTTTCCTTCTGGGTACCATGTGACAATGCCGTCCATGCCACCTGCATGAGCGTGTAGCTGCATGCGGAGGTCCACCGTGTGTCTTCCACCCAGCGCTCAGTGAAGCGCGGCTCTGAGCTGAAGCCCTGTGTTATGGATTTAGCAGCATCTTGAGACCAGATAGGAAGCAGTTGTCCAGCAGATGTGTGAGAGACTTCTGCTTTACAACAGTAGCTCCGTTTGTCTCTGGGCCGCAATGCAGCATGCTTACGTATGCTGCATTGCTTGCTTTTGTACACGCTTTATGGTGGCATATTCCATACTCAAGAGTTCTAACTGATTAAATAACTGCGATTGAGTTGTAATCTGGACGCTCTGCTGGAATGGTGTGGACACTGCCGGAATTATTGCGTTGGCAATTGTTTGAGGAATAAAAGTATCAGATTAAGGTGCCAAGCATTGTTGCTTTTCCATCATAAATTGTGCTTGATGCTATTAACATTCAAATGAATATCTGGGGATTGCGACCAGGGATTCCTGCTCTCTGAACTGTTGCTCATAGCTAGTAGGTGTAGTCCAGCGGACCATTCCTGGCAGGTTGTTGTAGGTGGTGTGTGAATGGCATTACAGCATGGGCTGGCCATATTGTTTTTAATATTTTGACAGATCTGTCAGATATTTTACTAGATGTTCGTCTGAGTATGCACGTTCATTTTTTTCTAATGCACTAATAAAGTGACCACACAATGGGTTTGTTGGACATACACGCTCATTAGTGTGTTATTTTGTCCCCTTACCTATACAGAGGCATCTAATCCTGACTATACAGAGGCATCTAATCCTGGCTACCTATACTGAGGTACCTATTCCTGACTATCTATACAGAGGCATCTAATCCTGGCTATGTGTACAGAGGTACCTATTCCTGACTACCTATAAAGAGGCATCTAATCCTGACTATCTATAAAGAGGCATCTAATTCTGACTATCTATATAGAGGCATGTAATCCTGACTATCTATACTGAGGTACCTATTCCTGGCTATCTGTACAGAAGCATCTAATCCTGGCAGGGGCGTAGGGCCTGTGGTCGCAACGGTCGCCTCGGCGACCGGGCCCGGCTCCTGAAGAGGCGGGGGAGGGGCCCGGGGGCCCATGTCCGTTTGGACTCGTCTCGGAGATCCGTGCGTGCGTTATTGGGAGGGGGGAGCTGCAGCCGTGGGGAGGGCAGCCCGACCTCTCCCTCCCTTCCTCTCCCCGGGCCCCCCCCTCAGATGCAGAGTGAGCGGCGCACGGAAGCGCTGTAGGCAGAACTCACCTGCCTGCGTTCCAAGCGCCGCTGGTCTCCTCCCGCTCTGCATAGATGCTGTTACACACTGCTTCCGGCTAAACAGGAAGCAGTGTGTAACAACATCTAAACAGAGCGGGAGGAGACCAGCGGCGCAGGGACGGAGGTGAGTTCCGCCTACAGCGCTTCCGTGCGCCGCACACTCTGCATCTGAGGGGGAGAGGAAGGGGAGGGAGAGGGCAGCTAGCGACCTACCTACCTAACCTTTCCTGGGGGGGGCAGCTACCTACCTAACCTATCCTGGGGGGGGCAGCTACCTACCTAACCTATCCTGGGGGGGGCAGCTACCTACCTAACCTATCCTGGGGGGCCAGCTACCTACCTAACCTATCCTGGGGGGCCAGCTACCTACCTAACCTATCCTGGGGGGCCAGCTACCTACCTAACCTATCCTGGGGGGGCCAGCTACCTACCTAACCTATCCTGGGGGGCCAGCTACCTACCTAACCTATCCTGGGGGGCCAGCTACCTACCTAACCTATCCTGGGGGGCCAGCTACCTACCTAACCTATCCTGGGGGGCCAGCTACCTACCTAACCTATCCTGGGGGGGCAGCTACCTAACCTATCCTGGGGGGGCAGCTACCTACTTAACCTATCCTGGGGGGCCAGCTACCTACCTAACCTATCCTGGGGGGCCAGCTACCTACCTAACCTATCCTGGGGGGCCAGCTACCTACCTAACCTATCCTGGGGGGCCAGCTACCTACCTAACCTATCCTGGGGGGCCAGCTACCTACCTAACCTATCCTGGTGGGCAGCTACCTACTCTAACCTATCCTGGGGGGCCAGCTACCTACCTAACCTATCCTGGGGGGCCAGCTACCTACCTAACCTATCCTGGGGGGCCAGCTACCTACCTAACCTATCCTGGGGGGCAGCTACCTACTCTAACCTATCCTGGGGGGCAGCTACCTACTCTAACCTATCCTGGGGGGCAGCTACCTACTCTATCCTGGGGGAAAGCTACCTAATCTATCCTGGGGGGCAGCTACCTAACCTATCCTGGGGGGCACCTACCTCATCTAACCTATACTGGGGGGCAGCTACCTAATCTAACCTATACTGGGGGGCACCTACCTATCTAACCTGGGGGCACTTAATTGTCTAACCTGTATTCGGGGCACCTAGCTAGCCTATACAGGTGGCAACTATACTGGCTACCTATATTGGAGGCACCTACCTAACTAACCTATACTGGGGGCACCTACCTATCTAACCTATGCTGGGGGCAACTATACTGGCTACCTATATTAGAGGCACCCACCTAGCTAACCTGTACTGGCGGCGCCTGCCTATCTAACCTATACTGGGGGCAACTATACTGGCTACCTATGCTGGAGGCACCTACCTGGCTAACCTATACCGGGGGCAACTATACTGGCGTACCTATGCCTGGCTACCTATACTGGGGGGACCTATAGCTGGCTATAGGGATTCGGATATGTGTGTGCGTCGGGTGTTGCCGGGGGAGGGGGGGCTGTTGTTGCCGTGGGGGGGGGCCACATCCAGATTCCGCATCGGGGCCCAGAGGTTTGTAGCTACGCCACTGAATCCTGGCTATCTATACTGAGGTACCTATTCCTGACTATATAGAGGCAGCTAATCCTGGCTATGTATACTGAGGTACCCATTCCTGACTACCTATAAAGAGGCATCTAATCCTGACTATCTATACAGAGGTATCTATTCCTGGCTATATATACTGAGGTACCTATTGCTGACTATACAGAGGCATCTAATTCTATACTGAGGTACCTATCCCTGACTGTCTATACAGAGGCATCTAATCCTGACTATCTATACTGAGGCATCTAATCCTGGCTATCTATAAAGAGGCATCTAATCCTGACTATACTAAGGTACCTATTCTTGACTATCTATACAGAGGCATCTAATCCTGACTATCTATACTGAGGCATATAATCCTGACAGTGGCGGACACAGCCAGCAGTGGGCCCCTGTGCAAAATTGCAACTGCGGGCCCCTATGACCTGCAAGGCAAAAAATGGGTGTGGCTACAGCCTGCAAAAAATAGGTCTAGACAGAAAAATGGGCATGGCAATGACCGGATGAGGGCGGAGCTAACTGTAATTTAAAGCGAACCCGGGGTGAGGGTTTATTTCCTTTTAAACAATACTAGTTGCCTGGCGGACCTGCTGATCTATTTGGCTGCAGTAATAAACTGAATTACACCAGCAACAAGCATGCAGCTAATCTTCTCAGTTCAGACAATATTGTCAGAAACCCCTGACCTGCTGCATGCTTGTTCAGGGTCTATGGTTGAAAGAATAAGAGGCAACTGGTATTGCTTAAAAGGAGAGAAATGTGGTAGCCTCAAGATTATTCTCACCTCAGGTTCCCTTGAAAAGTGCAATGCAAAGACAGTGGGCCCAAGTTTTGGTGACCCTTTCCCCAGAAAATTCACATAATTGTGCAGGTTTTCTCAAGAAAATACACATCATGTCGGCAGATATGCCCAGAAAATACGTGCAATCATGTCGGCAGATATGCCCTGAAAATACGTGCAATCATGTCGGCAGATTTGCGCAGAAAATACATGCAATCATGTGGCAGACCTGCACAGAACATACACCTGCTAATATAAATAAAAAAACAAAAACATTTACTCACCTGCAGCAGCAGACCTCCTGTCCCAGCCTCCATCCGGCGCGCAGCTCCCATGGGTGGTTGGGTGGATAGGTAGCCTGGTGGGTGGGTGGGTAGGTAGCCTGGTGGGTGGGTAGGTAGGTAGGCAGCCTGGTGGGTGGGTAGGTAGGTAGCCTTTAGCCGGGTGGGTAGGTAACCTGGTGGGTGGGTGGGTAGGTAGGTACCCGGGTGGGTGGCTGATTAGCTGGGTGGGTAGGTAGCCTGGTGGGTGGGTAGCCGGGTGGGTAGGTAGCCTGGTGGGTGGGTAGGTAGCCTGGTGGGTGGGTAGGTAGGTAGGTAGCCGGGTGGGTGGGTAGGTAGGTAGCCCTTAGCCGGGTGGGTAGGTAGCCTGGTGGGTTGGTGGGTGGGTAGGTACCCGGGTGGGTGGCTGGTTAGCTGGGTGGGTAGGTAGCCTGGTGGGTAGCCGGGTGGGTAGGTAGCCTGGTGGGTGGGTAGGTAGCCTGGTGGGTGGGTAGGTAGCCTGGTGGGTGGGTAGGTAGGTAGCCCTTAGCCGGGTGGGTGGGTAGCCTGGTGGGTGGGTAGGTAGGTAGCCTGGTGGGTGGGTGGGTAGGTAGCCGGGTGGGTGGCTGGGTAGCTGGGTGGGTAGGTAGCCTGGTGGGTGGGTAGGTAGCCTGGTGGGTGGGTAGGTAGCCGGGTGGGTGGGTGGTTAGGTAGCTGGGTGGGTAGGTAGCCTGGTGTATGGGTAGCCTGGTGGGTAGGTAGCCAGGTGGGTGGGTTGGTAACTAGCCCGGTAGGAGGGTAGGTAGCCTGGTGGGTGGGTGGGTAGGTAGGTAGCCTGGTGGGTGGGTAGCCGGGTGGGTAGGTAGCCTGGTGGGTGGGTAGGTAGCCTGGTGGGTGGGTAGGTAGCCTGGTGGGTGGGTAGGTAGGTAGCCCTTAGCCGGGTGGGTGGGTAGCCTGGTGGGTGGGTAGGTAGGTAGCCTGGTGGGTGGGTGGGTAGGTAGCCGGGTGGGTGGCTGGGTAGCTGGGTGGGTAGGTAGCCTGGTGGGTGGGTAGGTAGCCTGGTGGGTGGGTAGGTAGCCGGGTGGGTGGGTGGTTAGGTAGCTGGGTGGGTAGGTAGCCTGGTGTATGGGTAGCCTGGTGGGTAGGTAGCCAGGTGGGTGGGTTGGTAACTAGCCCGGTAGGAGGGTAGGTAGCCTGGTGGGTGGGTGGGTGGGTAGGTAGGTAGCCTGGTGGGTGGGTAGCCGGGTGGGTAGGTAGCCTGATGGGTGGGTTGGTAACTAGCCCGGTAAGTAGGTAGCCGGGTAGGTGGGTGGTTAAAAAGTATCCTATATGTTATTTCAGGTAATGTACTATGTGTGTGCCAAATTTCATTCAAATTCCTTCAGCCATTTTTGCGTGATCGAGTAACAAACATCCGAACTTCCCCTTTTATAATATTAGTAGGATATGCTGCATTTTATATATGGACTGCATTTTCTGTATGGGCTAATATGCTCATTTTATGTGTGGCCTTATCTTTTTAACTTCTATATGGGCTAATGTGCTTCATTTTCTGTATGGGCTAATGTGCTGCAATTCATATATAGGCTGCTGTTTCTATATGGATTAACCTGCTTATTTTCTATATGGGCTAACATGCTTCATTTTATTAACCTCCTTGGCGGTATAGACGAGCTCAGCTCGTTCATGACCGCCGGAGGGCACCGCTCAGGCCCGCTGGGCCGATCTTCATAATTTTTTTTAAACAGCACTTTGCTTGCTGCGTGTTGTGGCCACTCGCCGCCGCTCGCTGCTAATGCGCAGGATGCGCAGGATCAGCCATATACCTGCTGTGTCCTGCGCCCAAGTCTACCGGCGCCGATTTCACATGTATGCACTACATTTTCTATACTGGCTAATGTGCTGCATTTTATTATATGTGAGATGGGCCCCTGTATTGGAGGGGGGGGGGGTTAGAAGCTGTGCCCCCACAGCTCTGGAGCCCCCTGCAGTCACTGGGGCTGCTCTCTGTGGTTACACCTCTGGTGAAAAGTGTGTCCTTTGGCCTTTGCCATACACAAACACTTGGAACATTATATGTTGGTATAGATATTGTGGGGACTGCTTGAGTGTCCTGAACGTAACTGCACAACACTTATAAAGCATATACAGTATATTAGAATCTTGCTGCTCAAATAAATTGTTCAAGTAGTCTGAAGTGTGTGTCCAGGTGCCCCCAATGTTCCTGGCATTCCCTTCAGCCATTGCTCACTTTAGGTCAGCATTGTCTGACAGTTATCTTCTATTGTTTTTCCTACACCTCCAGCTCACCCCTTTTCCCCTCCCCTTTCCGTACAACAGAACAGGCTACTCAGCAGATAGCCCGCTAGCATGTCTATACAGAGATCATTCCTAAATTACCACCTTGAACTAATGTTTTTATGTGAATGGAGTAATTCATATTTTAATAATATTAATCAACGTTTATAACAGTATTAATAAATTAAATGTTCTGTTTCCATAACCTCCTCAAGCCCTTGTCGAATACGTTCTGGATCGGTGGGATCAAGGAGGATTAAGAAGACTCTGAACTCTCCAGAGGCTTCCCACTACTGAGGTAAGTATTCAATTATTATTTTTTTCGCTTCAGGTACCCTTGAAAGGATGCACGAGGTGACATGATGACATAGACATGTGTATGTACAGCGCCAAGCATACAAATTACTATGCTGTGTTCCTTTTTTTCTTTCCCTGCCTGAAAGAGTTAAACATCAGTCATGCAAGTGACTGGCTTGGGACTGGTTGGGACCACAGCGTAACCCTCGCTGATAAGGAATTCCAGCTATAATACAGAAAATGGCTTCTGAGAGCAGAAAATAGATTAAAAAGGGTCAACAGTTCATAGATTGTAGCTCTGGCATACTTCAATAAAGGGCTATTTCGCAGAGACAATGAAACAGTAAAAACTGAAAAAGTAGATTTAAATATAAAATAAAACTGGGATATTTAAAAAAACAAAAAAAAATTAGGAGGAGGATCAGGGCATAGGGGCCAAGGTCGCAGCAGTTGCCTGTGCGACCGGGCCCCTGAGGGGCCCGCTTGTTCCCACCACAGTGGTGCCGCTGAGGTAGTCATCAGATACTCACTTCGGTACGATCCACGCGCTGCAGCTACAAACTTCTTCCTGTTCTTGTGTTCCATCTCACATTAAGAGTGCTCCCTAGGGGGCGCTTTTGCTGTGAGCTGGAACATAGGAGAGGAAGAAGTTTGTAGCTGCAGAGCGTGGATCTTGGCCGAAGTGACTATCCGATGACAGCTGAGCCACTGCTGCTGCGTCCCCCCCTCCGCCTGGCTACCTATATAGAGGCATCTAATACTGGCTACCTATAAAGAAGCATCTAATCCTGGCTATACAGAGGCATCTAATCCTGACTACCTATACAGAGTCATCTAATCCTGACTATATACACAGAGGCATCTAATACTGATTATCTAAACAGAGGCATCTAATCCTGACTACCTATACAGAGGCATCTAATCCTGACTATACAGAGGCATCTAATCCTGACTACTTCTACACAGCCATCTAATACTGACTATCTATACAGAGGCATCTAATCCTGACTACCTATACAGAGGCATCTAATCCTGACTACCTATACAGAGACATCTAATCCTGACTACCTATACACAGCCATCTAATACTGACTATCTATACAGAGGCATCTAATCCTGACTTTCTATACAGAGGCATCTAATCTTCACTACCTATACAGAGGCATCTAATCCTAACTATACAGAGGCATCTAATACTGACTACCTATACACAGCCATCTAATACTGACTACCTATACACAGCCATCTAATACTGACTATCTATACAGAGGCATCTAATCTTGACTACCTATACAGAGGCATCTAATCTTGACTACCTATACAGAGGCATCTAATCCTGACTATACAGAGGCATCTAATCCTGACTACCTATACAGAGCCATCTAATACTTACTATCTATACAGAGGCATCTAATCCTGACTACCTATACAGAAGCATCTAATCCTGGCTACCTATACAGAGGCATCTAATTCTGACTATACAGAAGCATCTCATCCTGGCTACCTATACAGAGGCATCTAATCCTGACTACCTATACAGAAGCATCTAATCCTGGCTACCTATATAGAGGCATCTAATCCTAGCTACCTATACAGAGCTATCTAATCCTGGCTACCTATAAAGAGGCATCTAATCCTGACTATCTATACTGAGGTTCCTATTCCTGGCTACCTATACAGAGGCATCTTATCCTGGCTACCTATACATAGGCATCTAATCCTGGATACCTTTACAGAGGCATCTAATCCTGACTATCTATACAGAAGCATCTAATCCTGACTACCTATACAGAGGCATCTAATCCTGACTACTTCTACAGAGGCATCTAATCCTGGCTACCTATACAGAAGCGTTTCCTTCCTGGTACCACATAACAATGCCCCCCATGCCACCTGCATCAGCGTGTAGCTGCATACGGAGGTCCACCGTGTGTCATCCACCCAGCGCTCAGTGGAGCGCGGCTCTGAGCTGAAGCCCTGTGTTATGGACTTAGCAGCATCTTGAGACCAGATAGGAAGTGGTTGTCCAATGGATGGAATAGAGACTTCTGCTTTACAAGAGTAACTTCGTTTGTCTCTGGGCCACAATGTCTTGTGCTTACACATGCTGCATCGCTTGCTTTTGTACACGCTTCATGGTGGCATATTCCATACTCAAGAGTGCTAACTGATTCAATAACTACGATTGAGTTGTGATCTGGACACTCTGCTGGAATTTTGTGGACACTGCCGGAATTATTGCGTTAGCAATTGTTTGAGGAATGAGAGCATCAGCTTTAAGGTGCCAAGCATTATTGCTTTTCCATCATGAATTGTGCTTGATGCTATTAACATTCAAATAAATATCTGGAGATTGTGACCAGAGATACCTGCTCTCTGAAATGTTGCTCATAGCTAGTAGGTGTAGTCCAGCGGACCATTTCTGGCAGGTAGTTGTAGGTGGTGTGTGAATGGCATTACAACGTTGGCCGTCCATACTGTTTTTAATATATTGAAAGATCTGTCAGATATTTTACAAGATGTTTGTCTGAGTATGCACGTTAACTTTTTCTAATGCACTAATAAAGTGACCACACAATGGGTTTGTTGGACATACATGCTCATTAGTGTTTTATTTTTTGGGCAACATTTCAGAAGAAAATAAACGCAGTGGGCAGCATTTCAGCAGAAAATAACACAATGTGGGCAACATTTCAGCAGAAAATAAGCACAGTGGGCAACATTTCAGCAGAAAATAAACGCAGTGGGCAACATTTCAGCAGAAAATAATGCAATGGGCCACATTTCAGCAGAAAATAAACGCAGTGGGCCACTTTTCACCAGAAAGTAAATGCAATGATGGGAGCATTTCACTAGAAAATAAACGGAATGAGTGCAGCTTTTCACCAGAAAATAAACACAGTGAGTGCAGCTTTTCACCAGAAAATAAACACAATGATGGCAGCATTTCACCAGAAAATAAACACAATGAGGGCAGCTTTTCACCAGAAAATAAACAGTGAGTGCAGTTTTTCACCTGAAAATAAACGCAATGATGGCAGCATTTCACCTGACAGAACTCTCCTCTCCCGGCGGCCTCTGGTGTGCAGTTCCCCGGTCGATGCTCTTGGAGCCTCCCGCGCTGACAGGCAGAGTGCAGGGCTACGGGAAGATGGAGCACAAAGCCCTGTACTGGAGACACAAATAGTCTCCAGTACAGGGCTTCGGGCGCCACCTTCCCGTAGCTGTAACGGTTGGGTGTCGCAACTCAGATGTCTGATTATTTGGTGATCTGCAGAATCACCAAAAATGCAGACGCTATACCTGATTATGTGTGATCTGCACAATCACCCATAATACCAGTATAGCAACACAAGGAGCGGAGTGTGTAGTGTTTGGTGCCACCGTAACTTTAATAGTTTTATGAGACCTCACCAGAGGGGCTGGTGAGGTACTACCGGTACACTGACCGTGTTATAGGGTTCGAGCTCCAGCAAGCTGGAGATACAATACTAAAGAGACCGAATCTCCCGAGGAGCGGGTGATTCAGAGTGTACTGCAGCTGAGTGATCACCCGAGGAGCGGGTGACTCAGACTGTACTGTAGCCTAGGAGCAGGAGATACTAACAGTACTGCACTAATGATCGCCTGAGAAGCAGGTGTTTCAGACTGTACTGCAGCCTAGGAGCAGAAAACGCAAACAGTACTGCACTAAAGAATAACTTCACCAGAGGAGCTGGTGAAGCTAGCACCTCACCAGTGGCGAGGGCCCACTGGTGAGTAGAATGGTCTGACAGGCAAGGTTTGGCAACAGAGAGGTACGTATCGGTACAGAATCGTGAGGCAGGAGAGTAATCGGTAATCAGGCAGAGGTTCAGCAACAGAGAGGTAAGTATCGGTACAGAATCGTGAGGCAGGAGAGTAATCGGTAATCAGGCAGAGGTTCAGCAACTTTAAGGCAGAAAGGCGGAAGTACAGAATCAGAAAACGAGATCAGAGTCAGAGTTTAGCCAAGAGTCATACACAGATAATCAATACAATATCAATAATTCCTAGTCTAGGTGTGAAGTCCTTGGCATCAACACCTGGGATCTAGTCTAAGGTCTGAGCGCTAACACAAGAAGTATTCACGACAGTAGACAGCGCCAGACTGAAGCCCGGAGGCTTAAGAAGCAGAGGAGACCTCACTGGCACGCCCCCCTTGCGCACAGCCAATCCTGGGCGCCGTGAGTCTCCTCTGCGATCAGCTGACCAGCAGGTCAGCTGACCGGCCTCCTCCCAGCATAAAGGTCCCGTCTGTGCACGCGCCCGCGCGAGACGGTGACTTTGAGATCTGGTTGTATGCCTCCCAGGGGTCACCTATATAATCTGTCTGGGCCTGAGAAACTAGCTATGCAGGAATACATCAGAGAAAACTTGGCTAAAGGGTTCATCCGTCCCTCCCGTTCACCAGCAGGGGCAGGATTCTTTTTTGTAAAGAAAAAAGATGGAGGCCTTCGTCCTTGCATTGATTATAGAGGCCTAAATAAGATCACAGGGAAAAATCGCTACCCTTTACCTTTAATTGACAATTTGTTTACTCAGGTGACCAACGCCAATATTTTCTCAAAGCTAGATCTGAGAGGGGCATACAATCTGGTGCGTATTAGAGATGGTGATAAATGAAAGACAGCCTTTAACACGCCCGACGGGCATTACGAGTACCTAGTGATGCCCTTCGGTTTGTGTAACGCTCCGGCTGTCTTCCAGGAGTTAATTAACGAGGTATTCAGGGAGGTGTTGGGGAAGTTCGTCCTAGTCTATCTGGACGATATACTGATCTTTTCGTCCAATCTTTCTGAACACCGCAGGCATGTTAAGTTTGTGCTAGAAAAGTTAAGACAGCATTTGCTTTATGCCAAACTGGAGAAATGTCTCTTCGAAGTAACCTCGGTTGCCTTCTTGGGGTACATTATCTCCACCTCTGGCCTCTCAATGGATCCAGGGAAGGTTTCCGCTGTCCTGGAGTGGCCTCAGCCTGTTGGACTGAAGGCGCTCCAGAGATTTCTGGGCTTTGCCAACTACTACAGAAGGTTCATAAAGGGGTACTCTACCATCATCTCGCCCCTCACTAGTCTCACCAAAAAAGGGGCCGATACTCATCACTGGTCAACAGAGGCTCATGCGGCTTTTTCCACACTAAAAAAACTGTTCTGTTCCGCACCTACATTGAGACATGTCGATGTCACCTTTCCCTTTATTGTGGAGGTTGATGCTTCAGAGGTGGGGGTGGGAGCTGTATTGTCTCAGAGGTCAGGCTTACAGGGCAAACTCCACCCATGTGCCTACTTTTCTCGTAGATTTTCAACCGCAGAGAAAAACTACGACATAGGCAACCGGGAGCTTTTGGCCATCAAGTTAGCTTTTGAGGAATGGCGACACTGGCTAGAAGGTGCAGAACACACTATCACAGTTTATAGAGATCATAAGAATCTGGAGTACATAGAGGGTGCTAAGAGACTTAGCCCCCGCCAGGCCCGGTGGTCCCTGTTCTTTGCAAGATTCAGATTTGTAATTACGTATACCCCTGGTAGTAAAAACATACAAAGCCGATGCCTTATCCAGGTGTTTTGAACCTGAGACAGTACAGCCCTCAGCCCCTGAGACCATTCTACCTCAGAAGGTAGTTCTGGCAGCCACTGAGACCTGGAGGGATTGGACAGTCACTCTGAGTCCTTACCAACAGGATGTTCCAGAGGGGAAGCCTGATGGGGTCATGTTTGTACCACTGCCTTTCCGTTTACAATTCTTGCAACTGTTTCATTCTCACAAGAATGCTGGTCATCCCGGGGCCACCAGAACCCAGGATTTACTGGCCAGATGTGCGTGGTGGCCTACATTGGCAACAGATTGTAAGGCGTTTGTAAGAGAGTGTGCAGTGTGTGCAAGGAGTAAACCCTCTCGTCAGGCCCCTGTTGGCACCTTACAGCCCTTGCCAGTTCCAAGTGAACCATGGACCCATGTCTCCATGTATTTTGTGGGTGAGCTCCCTCGGTCTGAGGGCAAGACGGTCATTTGGGTGGTAGTGGACAGATTCAGTAAGATGGCTCATTTTGTCCCTTTGAAAGGACTCCCCTCGGCACAGGAATTGGCGGATCTCTTCATCCAGCACATTTTCCGGCTGCATGGCATTCCGGAGAATGTAGTGTCAGATTGAGGAGTCCAATTTGTTTCAAAGTTTTGGAAAGCCTTCTGCCATCAGTTAGACATGGATCTTGCATTTTCATCAGGCTACCACCCACAGACCAACGGCCAGACCGAGAGAGTTAACCAATCCCTGGAACAGTTCCTCAGGTGTTATGTTGCAGATGCGCAATCCGATTGGGTAAAATGTTTGCCGTTTGCGGAATTTGCGCACAACAACCTGAAAAGCTCCTTTTCCGGGGTTTTCCCCATTCCAGGTAGTGTCAGGAAGATCAACTAAGTTTGCTCCTTTGCCGGTCGCATCTACACCGTTCCCAGCTCTGGAAGACTGGCAGAGGGCTCTAAAGGAGATTTGGGGAATGGTTAAGAGGAATCTGGGGAAGGCTTTCCAAACCCAGAAAAGACAGGCAGATAAAGGACGGTCTGTAGAGTGGAAGTTCTCTCCAGGGGATTTGGTGTGGGTATCCACTCGACATTTGGCCTTGAAGCAACTGTCACCCAAATTAGGCCCTAGATTTATAGGACCATTTCCAGTGTCCAAGAAAATCAATAATGTCACTTACGCGATTGATCTCCCAGCCAGTATGAGAGGTGTGAGATCATTCCATGTGTCTCTTTTGAAGCCAGCAGTACACGTGGATTCCCCCCCCCCCCCCCCCCCCCTGTGTTGGTGGATGACCAACCAGAGTATGAAATTGAAAAGATCCTGGACTCTCGCTTAGTGCAGAATTCCGTGCAGTATCTGGTCCACTGGAAAGGATATGGCATAGAGGAAAGATCTTGGGTGCCAGATTGTCGCATGCATGCGGAGGAATTAAAATAGGAGTTTCATGACTTACATCCTGGGAAGCCTGGGGGGAAGTGTCCGGAGTCCACTCCTCAGGAAAAGGGGTACTGTAATGGATTGCGGAGACACCGCCGCGCGGTCTGACAGCGAGGCGGCTGGTTCCGCGTTCAGACCGGCGGTTTCTCCGCAGCAGCATGCATCTGGTTTGTCTGAGCCTAGTAGTGCACACAGATTACACAGATGGAGAGCTACGCGCGCGCACTAACAGGCAGGCCCTTTATGCCAGTAAGAGAGGGATCAGCTGATCAGGACGATCAGCTGATCCCAGAGCAGTAGGTGATTGGCTGAATGGGGCTGGGCGGCGCTGAGGAGCGCTCTGCTATATATACATCTTGCCTGTCAGTTGCTGGTTGTCTGCCGTTGCTAATGCTTATGTGTTAGCACTCAGACCATAGTCAGATCTCATAGTGTGTTAGAACCAGGTGGACCTGGGAATTCACACTTAGCCAGATTACTGTGTTATTACTGTGTTATACTTTAGACCAGTTCCAGGGTGTTGAGACCACGGACCTCACACCCAAGCTTAGGGATACTGTGTTATACTTTAGACCAGCTCCAAAGAGTTGAGACCACGGACCTCACACCCAAGATTAGGGATACTGTGTCATTGCTGTGTTATTCTTTAGACCAGTTCCTGGGTGTTGAGACCACGGACCTCACACTCTAGACTAGGCCTCATCTGTTATGACCTATTGCTCTCTTGACCCTTCTCCTGCTCTCTGATTCGGTACCTACGCATATCTGATTACCTGTTGCCAACCCTGCCTGTCCATGGTTACCGAATCAGCCTTCTGTCTCTGTACCTTATCTGCTCGTGTGTTGCCGACCCGGCCTGGCCGACCCTTCTACCTGTGACACCCCCCGATGGGGTGTCCAGTAGCTGCAGGGACTCCCTGTCCCTCAGAGGGACCTCTCTGCAATCCAGTCAGGGACTCTATCTCATAGGAGTCCTTTGACTGCAGTAGAGTCTGACTCCCAGCAGTTCAGGGAATCAATGGCTCTCTGGTTATCTCTAACCCTGACTAGGAGATACTTGTTATACGGTCTAGGGTCACCTGCTCCTCAGGTAGTCCAGGCTCATATACTGTTGCACCAAACACTTACACTTTATCAGGTGTCCAGAGGTTAGTTATAGTTGTATTATTGGTGATTCTGCAGATCTTCTATAATCAGGTATATATCTGTATTCTTGGTGATACTGCAGGATCACCAATAATCAGATTCTCTCTGTGTGCTGACACCGATCGTTACAACTTTCCTTACACATCACAGGTCAAAATACAATCTTCTTCTCCTCACAGCCGATGCACCGGTAAAAACTGCGAGATAAAAAGGTTAAGTTACACAGAACATTTTATATATATTGAGCTACAACAGATCTTGTATAATCATCAACCACTTTACAGTACAACACCTTTGAACACCGTACCATTCAGTGAGGTATAGGGGCTTGGGTAGGGACAGGTCTACTGAGAAATTCAGCTCCTATACAGTCTCAGTCCCTTGTAGCCAACCCCAAGCTATATTGCTCAGCAAAACCTTAGGGGACTCGTGACTCTCTTTACTATGGTACTAAAGCAATTTCCACTGTTCGTTGGTTGGCAATTTGGCATCCAAAAGAATGTCCACTCTACTCAGAAGGTCTCTCAGACTTTTGCTCTTTATACTGTAATACTTAAACTATTGTATCTCTTAGGCACCACTTGTTTGGTTAGGACTTCCCAAAATAATAAACAAAATAAAGAAAGAATCAAACAATGAAACAGGGGTTAGAGAAATAAAGATAAATAAAATAAAATCACAAAATTGACCAATGCACTCAGCTATACCATCAATACCACACTCCTTCAATATAACTATTTTCTTATGCTATTTGAACTTTATGCTGAATAAGCTCTAATTTTGTTATGTTGCAAAAGTAGTAACTCCAACTTTGTTGACTCTTTATCTCTGTCAGATGTCACTCCGCTTCTCACTGTAGTTCACTTTAGTAACACAAGATGCAGTGAAACTCCCTCTCCACTCTTCTTCTTTAATGCTGACAGGTTAACAGATTTAGTTATCTCTCACTGACAGGTCCTCTTTATCTCCATGGCCCTGCTCTCTTTCTCTGTCTTAGGCCATGCACTTAGGTAACACATAAATCACACTTTGGTTCACTTCTCAAACCAGGCTTTCAGTAAACACTACAGAACACATCAACTGATGAACTATGAACTGAGCAGATTGACAGGAACAATGCCTGTGAATCAGGATTACTGCAAACGGCTGAGCTGTATTAATTCTGGGGGGCTTAATAGAGGCTGATCACTTTTCTGATGGCAAAAAGGCACTCACACTTAAAGCGGTTTAAAACCCTGACATAATATTCAATAAAAACATGTTTACCTACTTTTTATATGCCATACGGTTATCATATTTGCATTTGTGCATAAGTATTATTATTCATTTAGAAGTTAGAGGTTTCCAAAAGTACAGTTTTTTGCTTTGTGAGCTGACTTTGCATTTTATTAACCACTTGAGGACCCACCCTTTACCCCCCCTTAAGGACCAGCGTTATTTTTTGTGATCTGTGCTGGGTGGGCTCTGCAGCCCCCAGCACAGATCATGTTTCATGCAGAGCGATCAGATCGCCCCCCTTTTTTCCCCTCTATGGGGATGGTGTGCAGGGGGGGTCTGATCGCTCTGGTGGGCAGGCTTGTTGCGGGGGGGGGCACCTCAAAGCCCCCCTCCGTGGCGAAATTCCCCCCTCCCTCTCCTACCTGCTCATCCCCGGTGATCGGGGCTGCACAGGACGCTATCCGTCCTGTGCAGCCAGTGACGGGCTGTCCCCTGTCACATGGCGGCGATCCCCGGCCGCTGATTGGCCGGGGATCGCCGATCTGCCTTACGGCGCTGCTGCGCAGCAGCGCCGTACAATGTAAACAAAGCAGATTATTTCCGCTTGTGTTTACATTTAGCCTGCGAGCCGCGATCGGCGGCCCGCAGGCTATTCACGGAGCCCCCCGCCGTGAATTGACAGGAAGCAGCCCCTCGTGCAAGCGGCTGCTTCCTGATTAATTAGCCTGCAGCCGGCGTCCTGCAGCTGCCACTTTGCCGATGCACGGTATAAGCGTGCGGTCGGCAAGTGGTTAATAACTGGATTTATTTGTTGCTGTTTTGCAGGCAGACATGCTTTCAGTGTCTCTCTGTCTCCAACAGCTCCTGCACAGTCAGAGAATGTGTCACATTCCTCACTTGATACATTTAAGTAAACACAAGATAACTAGAGTTGAGCGGAAATTTTCGTAATTTCGCATTACTATAATTACGCATGCGAAATTTGCGATTACGATGCAAAATTGCGGTAGCGTAATTGCCATTAAAATCGTAATTGAAAATACCGTAAGCGTAATTTTCAATGCGTAATTTCGCGTTTCGTTCATGCCGTAATTTCGCATTAAACGCTACCGTAATTTCGCGTTAAACCGTAACGCTCCGTATAATATAAAAAAGCTGCCGACTTTAAGGGTTAATAGCAAAGCCCCCTTAAATGCTAAGAGCCTCAAATTTGGAGAATATATTAAGGAGATCAGGAGGAATAAGAGGAAACTTTTTTTTTTTCAAAAAGACCTTATAGTTTTTGAGAAAATTACTATAGGAATTACCAGGAAATCGCGGCCTCCACCTCCACCGCCCATCGGAGGTGGAGAAGAGCCCCTTGTCCTTGGATTGGACAAGGGCTCGGAGGGGGAGGGGAAAGCTTGGCTGCCCCTTCCCTTCCGAGACCCCCCAATCCATGGACCATGCGGGCTGGTATAGTCAGGGTGCGGAGCCCCACGCGGCCGGTGCTCCGCATTCTGGCTATCCCAGCCTGCATGGGGGACAAGGGGTTAAAGAGGTCTGGGAGGGGGGAACCCACGTCGTTTTTTTTTTAATATTTCCCACACTCAGAACGAAGTAAGTAAAACTCTTCCCACTTGGGGGAATCTATGAAAATAATACACTATTGTTACCTGTGCAAAAAAAACTGACATTTTTCGCATTTAAAAGACATTTTTGCCCTTGAAACTTAAAAATCGATTTTCTCAAAAACTATAAGGTCTTTTTGAAAAAAAATGTTTTCCTCTTATTCCCACTGATCCCCTTAATATACCCTGGGAATTTGGTGTTCCTAAACTTTATGCAGGCTTTGCTATTAACCGTTAAAGTCGGCGGGTTTTTAAATGTATACATTTTTACTTTGAAACTTTAACATCGATTTTCTCAAAAACTATAAGGTCTTTTTGAAAAAAAAAATTTTCCTCTTATTCCTCCTGATCTCCTTAATATATTCTCCAAATTTGAGGCTCTTAGCATTTAAGGGGGCTTTGCTATTAACCCTTAAAGTCGGCGGCTACCTAACATTGATACATGCGTCAACTTTTCCGCTTGGGAGCATGGCCATACGCATTAATTTCGTAATACCCACTGTAATGCGAAAATTACGCAAAAATTACGCTTACGCGAAATTTCGCGAAATCCTTCTTCTTTACGATTATGTACTTAGGGCCATAATCGTAATTATACTAATTACGCGAAATTTCGCGAAATCGTAATTACGTCATTACGCTCATCTCTAAAGATAACATTATCTAAAGTTCGGATGTGCCTGCAATTCACTGCACTCAACTTTCAAGCTCTGTGTGTAACCCTTCGAATGCTGGTCTAGTAAAAAAAAAATGTCACGGAACATCCGTGAGAAACGCAGGCGAATCGGGAAGATTCGCACAGTCGATTTTCTGATCGCCCCAGGTTCGATTTGCTCAGTCTTTGCAGCGATCAGAAAATGACATTTTCTATTTTTTTAACTTGATCAAAGAGTCCCCTTCCTGGCCAGTGACCTTTTAATTAGCCAGAGGTGTGAAACTTCAAAGGTTGTCCTAGCTGATCTCACTCAGATGCTAATTGAGCACAAAGAGTCCCTTTCCTGGCCAGTGACACCAGGTGTGAAAGCTCCAGACTGCCTGGCACTGTCAGCAGCAGAGAGAAAGTGAATGCTGTATATGATTTTTAGCATGTTTAAGGAAATACCGTTCAAATGAGAAGTATGAAAGTTATCTCATTCTGCTGGTCCGGGTCTGGTGAATATTTTAATATTAAATTGAGGCCACTGACATACCCAGAACCCGAGGTATTCTGCTATTTCGTAACCGGGCATGCAAAAGCACCTAAGCTTGATGTCATATGAATTGTCTAATTCTAAAGGAACATGAATTTGTGGCCGTTAACCTCCCTGACGGTAAGCCTGACCTGTGAACGGGCTGTGATTTCTATGTGCACAGCGGTAAGCCCGTGCTCGGGTCGGGCTGTGAAGAATCTGCCACGTGCTGTGTTTACCTGGGTCCCTCGCGCGATGAGCGCTGCCAGCGGGACCCAGGTTTCTCCCCTCTAACCTTTTTTATACGTTTTTCAGCCGCCAGGATCCCCAAGTCCCCTCTATTCTTCCGCGGACCCGGTGGCCAGTCAGTGCGCAGTGGGGGCGGGGCGTCATGACGTCATGCGACGGGGCAGGGTTAAATTTTAAAGTGGACCTGAATATGTCCAGGTCCGTAAGTAAAGGAAAGTCACCCCGTGTCTGTAAGTATGTAAATATATATATATATATATATATATATATATATATATATATATATATATATACACACACATACATACACTGTATGTGTATATGTATATATATGTATATATATGTGTATATATATATATATATATATACATACAGTGGGTTGCAAAAGTATTCGGCCCCCTTGAAGTTTTCCACATTTTGTCACATTACTGCCACAAACATGCATCAATTTTATTGGAATTCCACGTGAAAGACCAATACAAAGTGGTGTACATGTGAGAAGTGGATTGAAAATCATACATCATTCCAAACATTTTTTTGCAAATAAATAACTGCAAAGTGGTGTGTGCGTAATTATTCGGCCCCCTGCGTCAATACTTTGTAGAACCACCTTTTGCTGCAATTACAGCTGCCAGTCTTTTAGGGTATGTCTCTACCAGCTTTGCACATCTAGAGACTAAAATCCTTGCCCATTCTTCTTTGCAAAACAGCTCCAGCTCAGTCAGATTAGATGGACAGCATTTGTGAACAGCAGTTTTCAGATCTTGCCACATATTCTCGATTGGATTTAGATCTGGACTTTGACTGGGCCATTCTAACGCATAGATATGTTTAGTTTTAAACCATTCCATTGTTGCCCTGGCTTTATGTTTAGGGTCATTGTCCTGCTGGAAGGTGAACCTTGGCCCCAGTCTGAAGTCTTTTGCAGTCTCCAAATGGTTTTCTTCCAAGTTTGCCCTGTATTTGGCTCCATCCATCTTCCCATCAACTCTGACCAGCTTCCTTGTCCCTGCTAAAGCATGATGCTGCCACCACCATATTCGACAGTGGGGATGGTGTGTTCAGAGTGATGTGCAGTGTTAGTTTTCCGCCACACATAGCGTTTTGCATTTTGGCCAAAAAGTTCCATTTTGGTCTCATCTGACCAGAGCACCTTTTTCCACACAGTTGCTGTGTCCCCCACATGGCTTGTGGCAAACTGCAAACGGGACTTCTTATGCTTTCTGTCAGCAATGCTTTCTTGCCACTCTTTCATAAAGGCCAACTTTGTACAGTGCATGACTAATAGTTGTCCTATGGACAGAGTCTCCCACCTAAGCTGTAGATCTCTGCAGCTTGTCCAGAGTCACCATGGGCCTCTTGACTGCATTTCTGATCAGCGCTCTCCTTGTTCGGCCTGTGAGTTTAGGTGGATGGCCTTGTCTTGGTAGGTTTACAGTTGTGCCATACTCCTTCCATTTCTGAATGATCGCTTGAACAGTGCTCCATGGGATGTTCAAGGCTTTGGAAATCTTTTTGTAGCCTAAGCCTGCTTTAAATTTCTCATTAACTTGATCCCTGACCTGCCTTGTGTGTTCTTTGGACTTCACGGTGTTGTTGCTCCCAATATTCTCTTAGACAACCTCTGAGGCCCTCACAGAGCAGCTGTATTTGTACTGACATTAGATTACACACAGGTGCACTCTATTTAGTCATTAGCACTCATCAGGCAATGTCTATAGGCAACTGACTGCACTCAGATCAAAGGGGGCCGAATAATTATGCACACACCACTTTGCAGTTATTTGTAAAAAAAAAATGTTTGGAATCATGTATGATTTTCGTTCCACTGCTCACGTGTACACGTTTTCTCCCATAGGACTCAAAGTGCTTAGGCTCTCTCAGATTCAGTAATTGGTAGTAGGATGAAGTATTCACACAACAAAAGTTATATTTCTGCAAATGCCAAACTGAACAGGTAGGTTTTCAGTCTGGATTTAAACACGTCTAGGGATGGAGCTGTCCTGATCTGTTGAGGTAAGGAGTTTCAAAACGTAGGGCCAGCATGACAGAAGGCTCTGGGACCAAAAGATTCCAAGTGGACTCTGGGTATGACTAGATTATTAGAACCTGTGGATCTGAGAATGTGGGGATTGCTACATAGCTGCAGCATATCTTTCATGTATCCAGGGCCTAGATTATTCAGGGATTTAAATGTCAGTAGGCCGATCTTGAATAGTATTGGTATGCAAGCTGTTACAGGAAACCAACATCCTCCAGTGGTAGACAGGTTATGTGTATGCTAGGTGTGTATTTTATCCCACAAGTGGGGCTTGCACTCTCTTGCAGGTAGGCACTTATCTGTTTTTAAATAGCGCTGTTCATTTCTTTGCTATGTACTAATTTAATTCATTTTTGGTCAGCTGCTCCCACTTAGCAGTCTTGCTTTTGGTGTATATGCAGAGCTTCTGTTTGGGTTCAAGTTGCGTTTGCAGTTTCTGGGGGTGGGCTCAGCGCACCTCTGATTGTAGGCCATTCGAAGGCGGCCTGGTGATGCGCTGATCCACCTGTTACGCAATTTTCAATTTTCGATTTTACTTGGTAGCGCACCCAGGCTATGCATATGCATAGGTTAGAATTTAGTTAGTGTTAGGTACCCTCCCATAGGGGGATGACTTCTCCGCAGTGGGAGGGACAAGTACTTAACAAGTTGCATGCAAGCTGTTACAGGAAACCAACATCCTCCAGTGGTAGACAGGTTATGTGTATGCTAGGTGTGTATTTTATCCCACAAGTGGGGCTTGCACTCTCTTGCAGGTAGGCACTTATCTGTTTTTAAGTAGCGCTGTTCATTTCTTTGCTATGATCTTGAATAGGACCCTCCATTCTATAGGTAGCCAGTGAAGGGAATGCAGGACTGGCGTTATTTGGCAGTGACAGGGTTGGTTGGTTAGCAGTCTGGCAGCAGTATTCTGTATCAGCTGTAGGCGGTGCAAGACCTTTTTTGGAAGGCCAGTGTAGAGAGCATTACAGTAGTCCAGTCAGGATGTGATGAAGGCATGGACTAAGGTTGGCAGATCTTCTGGGGGGATGAGGTGCTTGATTTCTGGAATGTTCTTCAGGTGAAAATAGGATTATTTAACCACAACGGAGATTTGAGTTCTGAAGTTTAACTCTCCATCAATTAGAACTCCCAGGCTACGCACGTGGTCAGAGCTGCGTAGATCGGTGCCTCCAATACCCAGTGGTGAAGACTGCAAGTTAAGTTGTTTTGTTATCATGCTCTGCCCTCCAATCAGAAGGACTTCAGTTTTGTCTGCATTTAGTTTCAGCCAGTTGTCATTCATCCATTGCTGTAGTTCACGTAAGCAGGCGTTTATAGTTAGAGTTGGGTCTGTCACACCAGGCTTGAAGGAAATATATAGTTGGGTGTCGTCTGCATAGCAGTGGTATGTCAGGCCATGTTTTTGGATTAGTTTTCCAAGCGGTAACATGTAAATTGTGAAAAGCAGGGGAGAGAAGATTAAGCCCTGGGGCACCCCATACTTAAGTGATACAGGGGTGGACAGGAAGGGCCCCATAGACACTTTTTGGGTTCTGCCACTCAAGAAGGATTGGAACCACTGAAGAACTATGCCATCAATGCCGCAGTATTCCTGTAGCCTGTTTATCAAGATGTCAACTGTATCAAAGGCTGCAGAAAGGTCTAGCAGTATGAGGATGGAGCACTCTCCTCTGTCTCTTGCCATGAGCAGGTGGTTGCATATTTGGATGAGGGCAGTTTCAGTGCTGTGGTGTTTCCTGAAGCCAGACTGGAATGGGTCATAACTGTTGTTTTGTAGGATTTTGGCTTCTAGCTGGAGGTAAACAGCTTTTTCAATTAGCTTGCCCAGAAAGGGGAGGTTAGAGACAGGTCTGTAGCTGGTCATTGCATCTGGGTCCAGGGAGGGTTTTTTGAGGAGAGGCCTGATGATTGCTTCCTTCAGTAAAGCAGTAAATATCCCTGCTTGTAAGGAACAGTTAACAATTTTGAGGAATACCAGTATGAACAGGTCGGGGCAGTTCAACATGAACTGTGTTGGGCCAGGATCCAGGTCACAGGTAGTTAGGCGGAGGGGAAGGAGGATGCTTGATGTGACTTCTTCATCAATTTCTTTGAAGTTTGACTAAGGTGTTACGTTGTCTCTGCTAATGGTCTTCGGCGCTATATTAGGCTCAGATGCTGTAAGTTGGATTGGATGGCGGACCTTATAGCGGAGACTTTATCTGTGAGGAAATGGGCAAATTGGTCACAGCGGTCCTTTGAAGACTCGATATTACGTTTTTGACATGCCGGGTTGCAGAGTTTGTCCACTGTGCGGAACAGTTGGGCTGGTTTGTTAACTGCATTTGCAATCTCTTGTGATAGAAAGGATGATTTTTTTCCCCGTGATTACCTTTTGGTAGCTCTTCAAGTGGAGGATTAAGGCATGTTTGTCTTCTGGGGACTGAGATTTGCGCCACAGTCTCTCATGTTTTCGGCCTTGTCTTTTCAGCTCTTTTATGGCGTTATCAAACCACTGTGCATGATGGTGTGGAGTAAGATATTTGGTGCACAGAGGAGCAATGGTCTCAAAGGTGGAGGACACACATTTGTTGTATTTAAACACCAGAGTATCAGGGTCCAAGCTGGAGTCAGTCATTTCATCAAAGCTAAGGTTATTTCGGATATGTTGAGGTGTTATATAAGTTCAGGGGTGTAAGCGCCTCCACGGTATCCCGGGGTGATGTTTCACACTACTCTCTCCTAAGTGATATTCCACAGGTTCTGGAGTGTGCGTGCAGCCCTCAGGTTAAGTTGCATCCAAGTAGAGACATAAACATGGGAAAAAGAAAGAAACACTATATAGGGTAATAACGTCAGGTAAATATTGTGGTCTTTACCAGACCCACATCACACTGGTGTAGCACACACAAACTGATTCCAAGTTGCGCTCACCAGATGACTTGGCTGTTCAGTCACAAACAGCAATAAGAGCCTGCCACTTATAGCCAATCGATCAAATCACTTCTTATTCCAGCTGTAGTCGTCTCCGATTCTGCTACCACCTCCGCTCTTACATATGTCAAGAAAAGAGACACAACATAGTGCAGTATTTTGTCACTTCTTTTTAGCACCTCCACCTCAGCACCCTGTGCAGAAATGCGCTCACCAGATGGGGTGGCTGCTCAGCGACAAACAGCAATCACAGCCTGAAATATATAGCCCCTGGTTTAACGGTCCTTGCCCTCAGCTGCAGTAGCTTCTGACCATGCAGGTTTCTCCAACTTGTCACTCAAAAAAAAAAAACATATGCACAACATATAGTGTAGTAACTTTGTTACAGGTGCACCTCCACCTTTACACTTCTGTGGACACAGCACTCGTGCACCCCACCAAAAGTACAGAAGTCAGATAAACTTATACGCTCACCAGATCCTCATGCTGTCTAATCACAAACAGCCAGAAAGCGTTTATAGCACAACCTCATTTCCAGTCTTCATAATATGGCTCCTTTAAAAACTAAGCAGACATTTCCATTGCGCAGTACTACTTTAATATTCAATAAAAGATACAAAATTGCACTCACATATTCCACAAAGATAAAAAGCGTAATCAGATTAAAATCCAGCGTCCTGGATGTAAAACAGCATGCTCTCCTTCGTGTGCCGACCACTAGCCCCGCCCCGCTAGTGGTCGGCACACGAAGGAGAGCATGCTGTTTTACATCCAGGACGCTGGATTTTAATCTGATTACACTTTTTATCTTTGTGGAATATGTGAGTGCAATTTTGTATCTTTTATTGAATATTAAAGTAGTACTGCGCAATGGAAATGTCTGCTTAGTTTTTAAAGGAGCCATATTATGAAGACTGGAAATGAGGTTGTGCTATAAACGCTTTCTGGCTGTTTATGATTAGACAGCATGAGGATCTGGTGAGCGTATAAGTTTATCTGACTTCTGCACTTTTGGTGGGGTGCACGAGTGCTGTGTCCACAGAAGGGTAAAGGTGGAGGTGCACCTGTAACAAAGTTACTACACTATGGCCTCAATTCACTAAGCTTTATCAAACACATTATCAAACGTTTGATAATTTACCTCATGGGTTAAATCTAATTTTAAATTAACTAAGATGTTATATTTTTATCGAATGTTTTAGCTCTAAAATGTTCAATAAATCTAAACACCTTAGTGAATTTAAAATTAGATTTTACCCATGAAGTAAATTATCAAACGTTTGATAAAGTGTTTGATAAAGCTTAGTGAATTGAGGCCATATATGTTGTGCATATGGTTTTTTTTTGAGTGACAAGTTGGAGAAACCTGCATGGTCAGAAGCTACTGCAGCTGAGGGCAAGGACCGTTAAACCAGGGGCTATATATTTCAGGCTGTGATTGCTGTTTGTCGCTGAGCAGCCACCCCATCTGGTGAGCGCATTTCTGCACAGGGTGCTGAGGTGGAGGTGCTAAAAAGAAGTGACAAAATACTGCACTATGTTGTGTCTCTTTTCTTGACATATGTAAGAGCGGAGGTGGTAGCAGAATCGGAGACGACTACAGCTGGAATAAGAAGTGATTTGATCGATTGGCTATAAGTGGCAGGCTCTTATTGCTGTTTGTGACTGAACAGCCACGTCATTTGGTGAGCGCAACTTGGAATCAGTTTGTGTGTGCTACACCAGTGTGATGTGGGTCTGGTAAAGACCACAATTTTTACCTGACGTTATTACCCTATATAGTGTTTCTTTCTTTTTCCCATGTTTATGTCTCTACTTGGATGCAACTTAACCTGAGGGCTGCACGCACACTCCAGAACCTGTGGAATATCACTTAGGAGAGAGAGTAGTGTGAAACATCACCCCGGGATACCGTGGAGGCGCTTACACCCCTGAACTTATATATTCGTGACTTCATTTGGTGTGGCGAACCGGTAGCAATTAGGTGGAAGAGTTAAAGGAGTGGGTGGAGCGCATCATCTCTGTGATCTTTTTTGATGTTGAGGTGTTAGCCCTTTTATTTTATTTGATTCTTGACCTGGTGTTTGACAGCTGGTAATGAGAGGGAGAAGTGGATAGTGTGATGGTCTGACCAGGCAACAGGATTAATTTCCACATTGGCTATTGACAGCCCAGTATGGAATATAAGGTCCAGAGTGTGACCTTTCCTGTGAGTAGCAGAGCTGATTGATTGGAAGTAACCCAGTTCATGTAAGGCACGAGGTAGTTCTATTCTAAATTGTGAAGAGGAGTCATCCACCCATGTATTGAAATCTCCAAGAACAATCCATCTGGGGTGTTCCAGTGTTAGGCTGCATAGGAGATCTACAAGTTCCTTAAGGAAGTCTGAGTATTTTTCTGGTGGGCGTTAGATCAGCAATATGTTAATATTTTCTCAGCTGAAAGTTGCACCCCAAAGCATTCAAACAAGTTGGTAGGTCCTACAGTAAGTGGTCTGATTTTCAAAGCTGATCTAAAGCAAAGTGCAACTCCTCCACCCCTGCGTTCTTTCCTGTTGCAGTATATCACGGAATAGTTTGTTGGCACGGCGGCCTCCAAAGTGGAGCCAACTGGTTCAGAAAGCCAGGTTTTAGTCAGGCAGGCCAGATCAGAAGACTCTATTAGATCATGTATGATTGCTGTTTTGTTGTTTATTGATATGACGTTGCAGAGGACAGCCTTGATGGGGCTACCCTAGGAGCTAGGGTCTGAGATTGATGACTCCAGGACAGAACAGTCTCCCGATGTGTGGCTGTCATCTCTGCTGGATTGTGCTGGAGCTATTAGGGTTGTTGCCTGGGTGTACTCTGTAGATTTTGTCACAGAGTTATTTTGGTTCTGCAGTGAAGAACGTCTTTTCCCGCGTCCTCTGGATCCTCTTTTTGTCTTTCTGAAGATTTCAACAGACTTAAATAGAAGTATTGTTGATTTGTCAATTGGATAGATATTTCTTGGTTGGTATACAGCGAGAAGTGTGTGTATATATATATATATATATATATATATATATATATATATATATATATATATATATACACACACACACACACACACACACACACACACACACACACACACACACACACACACACACACACACACACGTGCTTGGACATGCGCATGCATGCATGCATGTATGTACGTGTATGTATGTTTGTATGTACATGTTTGTATGTACATGTGTATATGTAGAGAGAGTTTAGCCTCATTTGTCTTTAATCCCAAGTTGTAATTTGATCTCTCCCCTGTGTCACCTGACTGCCATGGCAGAGATGGCAGAAAAGCTTATTTGAAAGCACAGGATAGTAACACTATAGCCATTTGGTTCCCAACTGCTTCTGAGCTAAGTGCTTCTGCCATACTGTTACCGATTTTTGCCCTGATTTTGACTACTTTCTGCCTGCCGCCTGCCGCCTGCATCGACCTCTGCCCTGATTTTGACTACTCTCTTATTTGTACAGTTTCAAAATTTTTAAGTGTCTTCATAAATTTAATTCACAAAATTTGTGTTCTAGTCTATTATTTAAATGCAGAATGTCTACCAGGCTTTTATTCTGTCATATTTTGGAAAATTATGACTTAAAGGGAAGGTCCAAGCAAAAAAAAAAATGAGTTTCACTTACCTGGGGCTTCTACCAGCCCCATGCAGCCATCCTGTGCCCTCGTAGTCACTCACTGCTGCTCCAGTCCCCCGCTGGCAGCTTTCTGACCCCGGAGGTCAGGGCCGAATTGCGTACATTTTTACACATTCCCGCTAGTGCAGGAACATTAACGCATACATTTTTACGCGTTAGTGGTGCAACGAGTACATTTTTGTTCCTGCACTAGCTGGAATGCGTAAAAATGTATGCAATGTGGCCCTGACCTCCGAGGTCAGAAAGCTGCCAGCGGGGGACTGGAGCAGCAGAGAGTGACTACAAGGGCACAGGATGGCTACATGGGGCTGGTAGAAGCCCCAGGTAAGTAAAACTCATTTTTTTTTTTTTGCTTGCACCTTCCCTTTAAGAATTGGAGGCCGAAAATTCTAAAAAAAAAAATTCCGCTTTTGACTCATAATTACAGACACAAATGCACCGCCAGGGAGGTTAAAAAATGTAATATTTGGTGGCCACCAGGAACCCACCCAGGGGATTAACCGCACCCTGTCAAGCCCCTGGGCTGGACCTGAGACTCCGCGTACGTTAAAAAGGGGCGCTGGGAAAAAAGGGCGCAGGGTTTTAAACGATAAGCATGGATAACGTTTAAAAATATATTGTACTGTATTTCGTTTAAAATGTTTTATAAAGTTATAAATCATTAAATAATGTGCATTAAATCGGCAATTGTAAAAACGTTAATCTTTCGTTTAAATAGTGAAACGTATAATAACGTTTAAAAAAATAATTACTAAGTAACCCTCCCTGTACCTACCCCTAACCCCTAGACCCCCCTGTTGATGCCTAAACCTAAGACCCCCCCCTGTTGGTGCCTAAGTAACCCTCCCTGTACCTACTCCTAACCCCTAGACCCCCCTGTTAGTGCCTAAACCTAAGACCCCCCTGTTGGTGCCTAAACCTAAGACCCCCCTGTTGGTGCCTAAACCTAAGACCCCCCTGTTGGTGCCTAAACCTAAGACCCCCCTGTTGGTGCCTAAACCTAAGACCCCCTGTTGGTGCCTAAACCTAAGACCCCCCTGTTGGTGCCTAAACCTAAGACCCCCTGTTGGTGCCTAAACCTAAGACCCCCTGTTGGTGCCTAAACCTAAGACCCCCTGTTGGTGCCTAAACCTAAGACCCCCCTGTTGGTGCCTAAACCTAACATCCCCCTGTTGGTGCCTAAACCTAAGACCCTCCTGTTGGTGCCTAAACCTAAGACCCCCCTGTTGGTGCCTAAACCTAAGACCCCCCTGTTGGTGCCTAAACCTAAGACCCCCCTGTGATAAGCATTAATAAAGTTTCAAAAACATATTGTGCAGTTTTTTCGTTTAAAAATAATGTAAAAAAAATTGTACTGTTTTTCGTTTAAAAATTATGTTTGAAAAAAATATTGTACTGTTTTTCGTTTAAAAATAATATTAAAAAATGTATAAATCATTAAATAATGTGTAATCATGAGAAGCAGTAATAAAACATTAAGTCTCCGGGCGCCGCTTTTAAAACGTTATTTTTCTCCGGCGCCCTTTTTTTCCTATCAGGCGCCCATTAAACGATATTTATTATGGGAGTGAATGGCGGCGCCCGATTTGTCCACTAGCCTCCTGCGCCCTTTTTTACTGTTACCTGAGACTCCACCCAAAGATGGGGATCAGTCAAAAGTGTTTGCCAGGGACTCTTCCCTCAGTCCTCCAAATCCCATCTTCACGAGAGCATGCTGCTAGCCAGAGGACCATGTGGTTAGCAGCCATCTTGTCTGAACTTTGCTCTTGAACTGAAACAAAGGAACTTTACGAGTTTCCCAGAAAGGACATATTTCCATGAACTTTAAGTATCCGTTTTTCTTCCCTTTTATTTTTTATACTGTGCTATTTGTCTCTCCACTGAACGCTTGCCCTTTTCTGAACACACACTGTGGCTTGAAGCTGGCGCAAGGCCTATACTCATCTGGCCTGACAGGGTTTCTCTCCTTCCGTGCTAGCTCGGATCTTGCCTGCTATCACTTCACTTGGCCTCCGGTCACTGCCTGGCTCTTTCACTGCTGCCCTCCTCTCTCTGCTGGAGGCCTTTAGGTCGCTGCCGGGTCCCCGCTTTGCCTCATGGGGTGACTGCTGCGGACACTCTCTCTCCAGCCTCCTTTCCCTCTCCCCGCCACCTCCTAACTTCCTGAAAATCTGTGAGTAGAACTGGTATCAACCAGTTCCATCAGGCTCTGCCACGCCCCCTCTGCCTCTGCTCTGTGTCTCGCTCTGTTTACTGGGTTGCCTAGCAATCCAGTCTATGCGACTATCTGAGCGCCTGGTCTCTTCTCTGTGCATCGTTTTGATTCCATAATATTGCTGTTAAAGGCACAGTGTACACATTTCACAGAATAAAGGCAAATTACAGTATTTTTCAGAATATAAGACGCTCTGGAATATAAGACACACCTAGGTTTAGAGGGCAAAAATCAGGGGAAAAATGTATACAGTATATACTAAACCTGGTGCGTCCATGTTCCAGGAGCGTCTTGTACATGTTCTCCCCCATTGTCCTCCTGTGTCCACTATGTGTCCCTTTCTGTCCTCCTGTGTGTGTCATCCCTTCCTGCCACCCTGTGTGGTCCTCCTGCCCCATGTGTCCTCTCCTGTCCTGTGTGTGTGTCCTCCAGCCCCCCCTGTGTGGTCCTCCAGTCCCCTTGTGTCCACTCCTCTACCCCTGTGTGTGTGTGTGTCTGTGTCCCCTCCTGTTTCCCTTGTGTGTATTTCTGTGTCCCCCTCCACCCCTCCCCCCGTGTGGTCCTCCAATCTCTGTGCCCCCTCCTGTCCTCCTGTGTGTGTGTGTCCCTCATGTGCATGTCCATGTGTGTGCCCCCCCCCCCCCCATTATCCTCCACCCCAGTCCACATGCTGTCCTCTGTCCATGCCCCCCTCCATGTCTCAGCTCCCCCTAAGCAACAATGACGGCAGAGCAACTCACCTTCCTATGGATTCCAGCGCTGTGTGGTCCTCCGCCTCCAGCAAGTTAGCCCTACATCTGTAAAAGAAAAGTTACCGGGTCCTCCTGCCCCATGTGTCCTCTCCTGTCCTGTGTGTGTGTCCTCCAGCCCCCCGTGTGGTCCTCCAGTCCCCTTGTGTCCACTCCTCTACCCCTGTGTGTGTGTGTGTCTGTGTCCCCTCCTGATTCCCTTGTGTGTATTTCTGTGTCCCCCTCCACCCCTCCCCCCGTGTGGTCCTCCAGTCTCTGTGCCCCCTCCTGTCCTCCTGTGTGTGTGTGTCCCTCATGTGCATGTCCATGTGTGTGCCCCCCCCTCCCCCCATGGTCCTCCACCCCAGTCCCCATGCTGTCCTCTGTCCATGCCCCCCTCCATGTCTCAGTTCCCCCTAAGCAACAATGACGGCAGAGCAACTCACCTTCCTATGGATTCCAGCGCTGTGTGGTCCTCCGCCTCCAGCAAGTCAGCCCTACATCTGTAAAAGAAAAGTTACCGGCAGAGGAGCTCACCTACTCAGCGGCTGCGATCTGCGGACATCTCGCATCCCGGGCGGCTTCCCCTAGTGACGGCTCCTGCTAATGACTCATTGAGCCATGGAGAATGACTCATTGAATCATTAACAGGAGCCGTCACTAGGGGGAGCCGCGCAGCTTCCCCTAGTGACGGCTCCTGTTAATGATTCATTGAGTCATGGGAAATGACTCATTGAATCATTAACAGGCTCCTGTTAATGATTCAATGAGTCATTTCCCCTGACTCAATGAGTCATTAGCAGGAGCCGTCACTAGGGGAAGCTGCCCGGTACCGAGATGTCCGCAGATCGCAGCCGCTGAGTAGGTGAGCTTCTCTGCCGCTAACCTTTCTTTAAGAGCCCGTTTCCACTTGTGCGGTGGGAATCGCTGTAGGAAAAAATTTGCATGCGGATGCGAATTTCGCATGCGGGTGTATGCAAATTTTCATGCGAATTCGCATACGATTTTGCATGGATGACAATGTATGTGAATTTAACCATGGCAGTGCCTGTGTGCTTTTCCATTGTTTCTATGTGAAATTGTATGCCAAAACCGCATGCAAATTTCCTATTAAATACATTGTATGCGATTCGCATAGCGGTATGCAGTATGCAAATTCTGATGGCTTTGCCGTGCAGATTTTTTCTGCACCGAAAAACGCTCAGAAATCCTGACAAGTGGAAACAGTCCCATCCACTTGTATTGCCCATGCGAATTCGCATGCGGCATGCGCATGCGAATTCGCAATAGTGGAAACGGGGCCTTTACAGGTGTAGTGCTGACATGCTGGAGGTGGAGGCCCACACAGCGTTGGGATCCATAGGAAGGTGAGTTGCTCTGCTGTCATCATTGCCAAGGGGAAGCGGAGACATGCTGGGGGCAGGCGGACCACACAGGGGGACAAGGCAGGGAGTGCCCGACAATGCGACGGATAAGCGGTTCGTATCGACGGGCGGTTCTGAAGTCGAGCATTCCCTGCCTTTGGAATATAAGATGCGGGAACTTTTTCTCCCTATTTTTGGAGGAGAAAAAGTGTGTCTTATATTCCGAAAAATATGGTACATTCCTACTTCTCAATACCCCTTTTTAAAGGCACAGTTCACTTAACCCATTTATTTGACATTACACATGTACATTACACTCCCACATTACAATACTCTCTTCTAGAGGGTTACACCATCCTGGCTGTTGATGGTGGTAATAGTCGCAATGAAACAATGAGGGACCCTTAAAGTCTATAGGTGGCCATACCCTGGTTGATTTGCCATCAGATCGACCAACAGATAGATCCCTCTCTGATCGAATCTGATCAGAGAGGGATTGTGCGGCTGCCTCTACTGCAAACAGACTGTGAATCGATTTCAGCATGAAACTGTTCAAAATCTGTGGAGCTGCCGACTCCCCCTACCCCCTCCTTCCCCCCAGAGCCAGCTATACATTACTTGATCCGGCCGGCGCGAGTCCCCCGGTTTCCACTGTCTTCTCCGCTCTGGGCTCCGGGTTTCGGAACGGCTGGCTTCACTTCCTGTCCGGGGAAGTTTAAACAGTAGAGGGTGCTCTACTGTTTAAACCTCCTGCCGGAACCTGGAACCCAGCGGAGAAGAGACAGCGGAGACCAGGGGGCACGCGCCGGTGGAGCAGGTAATGTATAGGCCGCTAGCGTCGGTCGTCAGGCATTCAATCTTCCACACGGACAGAACCACGGGAATCGTCGGGAACTATTGATTTTGGACCAAAATCGATCGCTCGGTCAGCGTTTGCATGACGATTTCACAGCCGATTTGATCACAGTGATCGAATCGGCTGTATATCGGCGGGAAAATCGGTATGTGTATGGGCCCCTTAAGAGGAAGCGTCCTTCAATCACACTGATCACTTAAAGGAGTCATCAGGGGATATTTAAGAAAATGAGTGCTACTTACCGGGGGCTTCCTCCAGCTCCAAGCTCCCAGGACGTCCCTCGCCGCAGCTCTGCCTTCAGCCGACTGCCGCAGGTCCGTCCCGGTCCCCGGCGATGACGTCAGAGCGACCTCCAGAACTACTGCGCCTGCGCAGTCTGCTCCGGCCCACGTGGCGGTGATTGACAGTGCCGCTCGCGCAGGCACAGTACAGAGGGACCTGGAGGTCGCTCTGACGTCATCGCCGGGGACCGGGACGAACCTGTGGCGATCGGCTGAAGGCAGAGCTGCGGCGAAGGACGTCCTGGGAGCTTGGAGCTGGAGGAAGCCCCCGGTAAGTAGCACTCATTTTCTTAAATATCCCCTGATGACTCCTTTAACCACTTAACGACCAGGCTATTCTGCACTGATCTGTACTGCGTGGGCTCTCCAGCACACAGCACAGATCAGGTTTCAGCCAGGGCGACCAGACTCCCTCCCCTTTTTTCCCCACTAGGGGGATGTCCTGCTGGGGGGGTCTGATCACTGCCGGCTATCTGTGTTTTGCGGGGGGGGGGGGGGGGAGGGGCTCCTCAAAGCCCCTCTCCGCAGCGATTTCCACCCTCCCTCTCGCTGTGGGCGGCACAGGACGGTGATCCGTCCTGCGCCGCCTAGAATAGGCTTCAGCCTATCAGATGCTGGCAATCCCCGGCCAATCAGAGGCCGGGATCGCCGATCTGCTTTAAGGCGCTGCTGCGTACCAGCGCCGTATGATGTAAACAGCAGGGATTTCTTCCCCGCGTGTTTACATTTAGCCTGCGATCCGCGATCGGAGGCTCGCAGGCTGTTCACGGAGACACCCTCCATGAACTGACATGCATGGAAACACCACTTCAACCTGCCGACGCCTACCGGCGTTAGGCGGTCGTTAAGTGGTTAAGATAAAAACATGTTGAACACCACCAAAAAGGGTGATTCTGGAGCTAAAGACAAAAAAAGAAGCAGTCATTTCTGTTCAATTGTATGGGAATGTTTAACTCTGCTGAGAGAGTCAATATAGACTTAGGGCCTGTTTCCACTACACTCAGATTGGATGCAGAAAAACTGACTTCAATGAATGCCTATGGGGAAATCTGCATAAAAAAATAGCATTTAGTGTAAACAGGCCCATAGGCATTCATTGGAGTCAATTTTTCTGCATCCAGAATCTGCTTGCAGTGTAAACAGACGCTAATCAACAAATAAGGCTTACAAGTGGATTCACTATCAGGCATCAGGCAGTATCCATTTGTCTGCAGGTTTCTGTGTGTCTATTTTCAGAAGGTGATAAGGAACTATGTTTCCTGTCTGTGAACCTTGTTGCATTGTGGGAAATAGCTGTTTACAGCTGTTTCCAACTGCCAAAAAAGCATACAGCAGCTACATCACCTGCCAACAGTAAATATGTCACCATGTAATAAATGTCTGAATGTAAATCAGGGATTTAAAAGATTTTGCAATGGGCAAACACTGACTAAATCATTTATACATAATTATTGTAAAAATGAAGCACTTTTTTATTACATGATTTTCGCTGGAGTTCCTCTTTAAGTTGACCAATAAGTGAGAAGTGATCTAGAGTATAAAGAAAGATATTGTATCAAAACATTAACCCTCTTGGTGGTATGATTCTTTCTGGATTTTAGGGTCTAAAAGTGGTGCAATTTTTTGTCACCCTTTTAGACCCTAAAACCTGGGAAAAATCATGCTGCCGGGGAGATCTTCAGCAGTTTAACAATCACTCACATCCCTGGCTTCAGTGCTGCAGTTATGCCTCCATCCTCCGGGTGGCACTGCACTCCTAAAGTGAAATTGCCAGCTGTCATCATGACAACAGCCCGCAATCTCACCTGCAGGAAGCAGAGTCCCAGAGGAGAGAAAGAAGAATGGTGGCTGATGTTGGGATCCCCTGGGAGGTATGTAGAAACGCCTGCTACATGCAATACTCTGCACACAGCCTCCAGCGGCTACCTCGAGCAGAGGTTGAGATTACCACTCTTGGCTGCGGTTTTCAGCCCCGACCCTAGCTCGGGATTACCGCCAAGGAGGTTAATAAACTTGTGAAAACCCATGGTACCATAGCTATCTGATCCCTAAATCCACTGGGAAACAAGTTGGGTTTGACTTGTCTGTTAATCTTTTGATACAAGAAAGAACTCTTTCCTTATATTGGAGTAACCAAGCAGCTCAGGGTGACCCAAACTACTAGGAATGTATAGGGGGATAAAAGGAACCAAAAAGCCCTCCTACTAAAAAAGCAAAGCTTAGTTTTCCTTATATTGGAGAGCCCTTGTCACTTATCTGTCCACACATGCCAGAGACCGGCGAGGTGTCTGGGAAGAGCATGCATCATTGTAAGAAGCTAAAAGCTATCATGTCATGAAAAATAAGAGTATTTGACCTGGGCATCAGTATATTCGATTGGCAGCAATTGAACAGGAAATCCTGATGAGGTGTCAAATCTTAATTTATTCTTAGCAGCATAATGGATGTCATTGATTGATGATATAATGGAATGGTCTGACATCCATAAAATTCTAGTACACAACCTTGTATAGTCTTGATTTTACAGAATATACATGGATTAATTATTTAAAGGACATCCGAGGTTAAAATAAACTAATGAAATAAACAATTGTATCTATCCTCTTTCTCCTAAAAATGACTTTTTAAGATATTCCACAGTTTATTTTATATTTAAATCTACTTTTTAAGTTTTTACCGTTTTATTGTTTTGCTCAATGACACATTCACTGAAGTATGCCAGAGCTAAATAATAATAAATCTATTAACCCTTTTTATCTCTTTCCTGCTCTCAGAAGCCATTTTCTGCTAGGAAAGTGTGTTATAGTTGTAATTTCTTATCAGTGAGGGTCACACTGTAGTCCTAGTTCTGACTCAGACAGGAACTGCTACTTACATACCTGATGTTTAACTCTTTCAGGTAGAGAAAGAAAAAAAGGAGCATAGCATAGTTATTTCTTTGCTAGGCACTGTAGATACACGTCTATCTCATCATGTCACATGTCACCTTGGGTATCCTTTAAGGAACACAACACATTTCTAAGATGTAACAGTAAAGTAAAAAACACTGATAGGTTTGACACATTTGAAATTAACATTATTTTATGATGTTTTGCTTTTAATTGTAACTCATTGACTAAACCTGAAATTGTATTGCCTATAGTTTCAAGACAAGGTCAATGTCCACTAGAGACACAAATCTTGCTGACTTTTTTTTCAAACTTATATCTTAGTTGGGTATCATGCTAAAGATAACAGGCTTCATAGGTGCCCTCTTGTGTTGGGAAATGTTTGCATCATAGTTCGAAAAAATCTTTAATGCATATCAAAATTGAGTCAATGCAAACAATACAAAAACATCCCACCTACACTCACTCACACTTATGCCCATCCATATTCCCAGAGAACCTCTTAGGGCTCCTTCACATTACACAATGCCCGCAAGAGTCAAGCTCCTGCAAGCGTTGTAATGTGCTTCGCAACGTCGGGATGCCGCAGCACGACGCTGATCAGCGGTGACAGTTTCAACTCTCCTGACGGGATAACGCCTACTCAGTACAACCAAGAGCTCCCAGTCGTGTCACACCGCAATGTGCCAAAACGCAATGCTAAAAGTCTATAGACCTTTATCTTACCTTTGTTATCTCAGACTTCCGACCCTGCGTCAGAATGCCTGAAATCAGCTCTGGTATGAAAGAGCCCTTAAGCTTCATCCTTCCTCCTCCCTTTTTTGTATTAAGAATGATAGCCCATTTTTCTAACTCTCTATTTCTAGTATCTATACTTTCTTAGGCTTCTAGAAAACTACAGTATACACCTCCCGTACCCATTCTGTAATGGAGGGTAAGTTAGGCATTTTCCAATATTTTACTATTGATTTCTTTGCTACAAGCATGCCGTATTTAATTAAATTATGCAATCCAAGTCTGGATAATTGTATAGCGAGATTATAGGGGAAGAGCCTGTAGACTTCTGCCACGAATCCAAGACCTCGTATATGATCTAATAGCTGGGCAAACAAGTGGGTGAGCAATTGAGTGGCAAAGACTTTGTATATTGCCCATATGCCATGAGAACACCATGTGAGTATCTTAATAGCTCAATGTACAGAGGCGCCAACAGGATAAAACGTACTAAAAGGTTTAAAATATTCAGGTGGTGGACCAGCCGACCTAAAAACAGACTCGATGCTGTTGATTGAATCCAAAAACAATTTATTCACATACTTCGAGACAAACTGCAACGAGTTTCACAGGCAAAATCCCGCTTCTTCAGGCATTAAACAACAGGAGTATCACACTATAAATGACAGAGATACAAATAGAGACCGTATCAGAGAGCTGTATACGTATATTTGTACACATGGGAAAATTCATAACATAGTAATATATGGTGGCATGTGATATACAATTCATTGCTCAGTGTATGGGGTGATGAAGGTTAGGGTGGCTGTGGATTGTTGGTATTTTAGTAGCCCGAGTGTGGAAAAGGTAGTTGGATCAGGGATAGATTAGGATGGGGGAATGGGGGGGAGAGGAAGAAGTATTAGGACTAATCTCTGATTGATGACCAGACTGTGGACGACAAGGGGTATATATGGTATAATTTAGGCTGAGGGAGGGAAGGGAAGATAAGGAAAGGAAGGCACAGACGGGTTCTTTTGTTGTATAGTTATAAACAGATTAGTATAAATATGCCAGAGGATAAGGTGTTTAGATAGATCATATAACAACGATAACATTCGGGTAAATAACACTTACCAGCTCTAGGTCTAGATTAAGCACGGCACCTCTGTGCTCGTATGCCCGCTCAGGACCTTTATATAGCTGGATATGAAGTTGTAGGATAGTCTGTGGGGCTGTGACTGGAGGGGGTGGGCGTGGTCGCTAGCTAGATTGTTCTGCCAATAGGGCTGGCGAGGGGATGGGGACAGAGCAAGTAAGGTAGATGGACGCTGCTGAGGGGGGTGTAATTGTAATGACCAAGTGTTTTATGCCATATTGGAATATCATAGCAACCGTAACAACTGTAGGTGTTAAAGCAGCAAAGCCTGTTGTATTTCTTGATAATTTTGTACCATTGTTACAAAGTTACGAACCAAAACAGTGTCATCTTGTCAGAATTCAACTTATGCGCCATTTTTTGTTGCTGCCTCAAGAGAAAGAATTACCTGTTGGTATGTGGGGATATATAATGAATTCTGTAGTGCCCTTACTTGTTTTCACTTACTACTTACTGTCCCTCAGGTACACTTCTGCACCGCCTCTTGAGGGCTACCATAGAAGTCCTTTTTCCATCTGTCAACTCTATGTAATGCTCCTCTGGCTTAAGGCTGCTTTCATAGTGGGACGTTACAGGCGCACATTAGAGCAGCCTGTAACGCAGCCCAACTCACAGCAATGAAAAATCAATGGGCTGTTCACAGTGCCCACGTTGCGTTGGAGTATAATGCTGCACGTTCAATGAAAGTGCAGTGTGCTGTGCGTTATACTCGTATTTGCCTGCGTTCGGATGTTTGCACATGCTCAGTACTGTTTTATTTTTTTATTTGCCGCATGCGCCGTTTTCGTTCGATAGTATGCGTCAAAAAGTACGCATCACGGACGCATCAAGAGATGCATAACGTGGCTCTATATAATGTCCAACTTCAATACTAACATGCGTTGCGTTAGGGGCACGTTATGCGACCTTAACGCTGCATGAAATGCAAATTAGTGTGAAAGAGCCCTAAATGAGTTGTCAGATCTTTAAAATCTGTTACGGTTTGTGATAATATGCAACATTGCTCCCTTATCTACCATTAGTACTTTTGCTTTTGAATTGTTCAACTGGTCTTCGGGTATTTTAAAAGCAAATGTTAGTTCTGCATCATCATCCACACACTTTACATTGTCTTGTGCTTTCTGTCTGCACAATGGCTCTCTGTGAGTAGGGCTCTTGCAATGATTTCACCACTGTGTCCATCTGTTATTCATTCTGCTTGGACTTGCATCGGCTATGTGACCTTTCTGATTACAACTGTAGCAGATAAATGCATTCACAGCGTCTGCGTGGATTTCCACCAGGCACTTCAGTTTCCTCCCGGATCCCAAAAACATACAGATAAGTTAATTGGCTTCTGCCTAAATTGGCCCTAAAGTACGATACATACACTACACAATACATACATACATACAGTAGGATGCGAAAGTTGGGGCAACCTTGTTAATCGTCATGATTTTCCTGTATAAATTGTTGGTTGTTAAGATAAAACATGTCAGTTAAATATATCATATATGAGACACACACAGTGATATTTGACAAGTGAAATTAAGTTTATTGGATTAACAGAAAGTGCGCAATAATTGTTTAACCACTTCACCCCAAAGCGGTTTTTACCCTATCGGACAAGAGCGATTTTCCCCTTTCAGTGCTCATACCTTTCATTTGCCAATAGCTTAATCACTACTAATCACAATGAAATGATCTCTATCTTGTTTTTTTCACCACCAATTAGGCTTTTTGGGGTTGATATTTGTTTTCAGTAATTACTTTATTTTCTATGTGTTTTAAAGGGAAAAACAAGGAAAAAATGAAAAAATACACAATTTCTCCAATTTCATCCACTATAGTTTTAATATAAACACTATTACTGTACTTAAAACCCACACATTTTATATGCCTATTTGTCCTGGTTGTCACAAGATTTTAATTATGTCCCTAGTACAAAGTATGGTGACAATATATTATTTGGAAATAAAGGTGTATTTTTTCAATAAAGGTTTTTTTTTTCACTAATCTCATGTGCAAACTCGCGGGAACGCACTTGCACGCGTGGGAGCGTGCATGCGCACAGCAGCAGCAGCTCTGTTTAACTTATAAAAATGTCCTGGAGCCATTAAGAGGCTCTAGCAGGACGTTTTTATAGTCTGCTTGTCATTAAGTGGTTAAATAAAATTAACCAGGTGCATAAATGTGGGTACTGTTGTCAATTTATTGGTTCCAAAACCTTTAGAACTAATAATCGGAACTCAAATTGGCTTGGTAAGCTCAGTGACCCTTGACCTACATACACAGGTGAATCCAATTATGAGAAAGATTATTTAAGGGGGTCAATTGTAAGTTTCCCTCCTCTTATTTTATCTGCAGAGTAGCAACATGGGGGTCTGAAAACAACTCTCAAATGACCTGAAGATAAGGATTGTTCACCATCATGGTTTAGGGGAAGAATACAGAAAGCTGTCTCAGAGATTTCGGCTGTCTGTTTTCACAGTTAAGAAACAGACAGCTGACAGGTGGCGGCATGAAAAGACCTAGAGCCCGTTTTAAACGAGCTTAGGTTAACTAGTAATAATTAGAGATGGCCTGAACCTCCGATTTTCGCGAACCGCAAGACTACAATGGGGAGGCGAACTTTGAAAACTAGAAACACTTATGCTGGGCTGGCCACAAAAGTGATGGAAAAGATGTTTCAAGGGGTCTAACATCTGAGTTTTTGCATGGATGAGTGTGATAGATGGCAAAAGTCCCGGGGAAAAATCTGGATTTGACGCAAAACGGCGTTTTAGGGGCAGAAATCACATTGAATGCTAAATTGCAGGCCTAAAGTGCTTAAAACATCTTGCATGTGTATACATCAATCAGGGAGTGTAATTAGAGTACTGCTTCACACTGATACACCAAACTCCCTGTGTAACGCACCACAAACAGCTGTTTGTGTTGTGATGGCTGTGCTGGACTGGTGCGCACCATGGCGAGAGTGCAAGCCGTGGCGGTTCCCCCCCCCCGAGACACCCATATAGCCATCGGTCATTGCTTCATTGTGATACGCAAGCCCCTTCACCGTGAAAAGGTAATGATCACGAAGGGGAATGTGCACATGTACATGCCTTTTGTTTTGTTGTTGCAGCTGCAGTGCAGCCAGAAAAATTAGGCAGGCATGTACATGCACCAGAAAAAGTAGTATAGCGGCCACTGCTAGCAGCGGCCTTAAAAATTCAGGAATCCACCTGGAGTCCTGGACCCTGTTGGTGGTGGCGGAGAAGGCAGTCAACCGGCCTGTGTAACCTTGTGCATGTGTGTCACTGCAATGGACACTCACACCAAGGGTTAAATATGCAATTACTTTTTGTGTGAAGTGCTGCTGTAAAAGGGAGCCTGCAGGTGCCGCCAGGGGGAGCCCATGAGCAGGAAACAAGCGAGAGAAGCTGGACATGTGCAGGGGGAAATGGCAGTTTTGTTTTGGCAGTTGAAGGCTAGCGAGGTGGAGGAGCCTAGGAAGCTGTTGGGACTGAGTTGATGATGCAGCAAGAAATGAGCTTGATGTGTGATGATATGGAGGAGAGGCACAAAAAGACGGCAGCAATCTGTGAGACAGACTGAGCAAGGCACAGCCACAGACAAGGGAGCACAGCCACAGATAAGAGAGCTCAACTTAAACTAAAGCAAGGAAGAGAAAAAGAGCTGCAGACATTACAGGAGAGGAGAGCGACCACTCACAACTACAGGCCAGTAAAGAGCAGCGATACTGGAGAGATAAGCCAGAAGCGTGAGGAATAAAAAGGAAAAGACAAGGAAAGTAAAAATTACCTGTAACCAAGTGAGGTAATAGAAAACAGCAGAGACACGACAGTGACACAGACAGCGGGACAGCAATGTATACAAGAGTGAGACAGAGAAACAGGATTACAGAGAAAGAGTAAAGACGGCAGTGAAGTGTCTGGAGAGATTGTGTGACAGCAGCTGGCAGACAAGATACAGAGGAGACAGTAGTGAAGAAACGTTAAAAAGACAGCGGTGAAGAGGTGGCAGAATGCAGAGTGTTGTGTGAGGAAAATTCTTGCAAGTTAATGCTAATAAACTGTATCACATATTTGTTTCTTGAACTAGGCCTGATCCTAGCAGGCTGAAGAGATATAATAGGCCTACCTATACTCATTCTGCTGAAAGAGAAGCTTATGAATGTGTTTTGTCTCTGAACTTTTTATACTATGATTTAATACAAATATTTCTTAAAAAGAACTTGATTGGTGTCAGGAGGATTTCTTTACAGTTCAAGCATTCTGGAGGTGTTACACCTGCGGGCAGAGATGCTGTGTGTGGGGACTGACTTAGTCTTTGGGCAGGCCTGAGCGTGCTTTGCAGACCAGGCATCCCTGGTCAGATGGACCCTTGACCCAACGCTGTGTGCCAGAGATGTCACCACTTGCCTTTCAACATCACGGTACAGTTTAGGTATCACCTTTTGTGAGAAAAAATTGCAGCCTGGTATCTTCCACTGCGGTGTATGGCTTTGCTTTTGTGTGCTGCTTTTCCTCAGGTGGTCATCCCATTGCAGTTTGTGCTTCGTAATCATGTGCCTTCGTAAAGTAGTTGTCCCTACGCATGGTCTTTCCATGGCTCATTTTTCATTGGCAGAGAGTACAGATGGCATTGCTCTCATCTGAAGCAGACATACACAAACATTTCCACGCCGCTGAGCCCTGGGGTGATGGCACTTTGGTGGTGGCGGCCAACTGAGTGTTAAGTGGGGTGCCAGAATCAGAGCAGGAGGAGGAAGATATGTCACAGTTCCGTGCGGAAGCTGAGAAAGATGAGGTGTTCTGTGTTAAATAGTCAACTACGTCCTGACAATGTTGGGGGTTGATGGCACGTGCCTTCTTCTGAACACAGTACTTTGGTCGAGGGCGGCACAAAATCACGGCAGCACGAGCTCGAACAGACCTGCCAGGTGCCCTGCCTCTGCCTTTTGTTTTGTCCATATTGGGGGGGGGGGAGGAGGGTGAAGTGAAAGGTATGCACTGACTTGACTAATACAATGTGCAGTCAGTCACACAGGTGCAGTTAACAGGTATGCACGGAGTGGTATATCACACTGTGTGTGCTCACGTAGGTAGGTGGGTGCACTGTGAACAACAGGTAGGTATATGCAGTGATGGGTATTACAATGTGCACCTGTCACACACAGACAGGTACCGGACAGGCACAGTGACACTGCGTGCGCTCACATGGGTAGGTGGGTTCACTGTGAACAACAGGTAGGTATATGCAGTGATGGGTATTATAATGTGCACCTGGCACAGTAGTAGTTATAGCACCAAGGGGCCAAAGGCCAGCTGCGACTGTCTTTTTTTTTTTTTTGTGTGGCCCACTTGCATTATATACAGCCTGTATATAATGAAAGTGGGCCACACACACACACAAAAAAAATAGATCACAAGAACAAGATTAGCTCTCAAAAGTGCTGTTGAGGGGTGCTTTTTTAGGGATAAGAATCAGCAAGGAGCAAGCTAACAAGTCTACAACTGCCTAACTAAGCTTTCCCTTTAGGTCTCTGCACAGCAGCTATCCCTTCTCTAATTACTGCAGGCACACGAGTGAGTGAAAAGCCTGACGCTGCCTGCCTTTTATAAGGGGGGAGGGCCTCCAGGAGGGAGTATAGCCTGATTGGTTACAATGTGCCTGCTGACTGTGATGTAGAGGGTCAAAGTTGACCCTAATGATGCAGTATAGGAGGCAAATCGAACTGCCATAAAGTTTGCATTCGAACCACCGACGTTCGCCAGGTGAACCGTTCGTGCCATCTCTAGTAATAATAATAATAAACTGTTAAGATTTTCAATGCTTTCCTTCAATCATCAGCTGCCCCTCTCTATAAGAGAGAGAGTTTAGTCATTCAGGAATTGAATTAACTCAGCATGAGCCTCCTCCTTATTTCTGTCTTCAACTGGATCTGTTTAATCTGAATGCTCATGTAGGATGGTCTATTTAAGCTTCATCAAGCGCAGATGGCCTTGGCCAAGGAATTTAGTCTCCCACAGCTTATTATTCTTCTCATCTCTGTCGAAAAGCAGCCTTTTGTTCCATCTTTCCTAGGTCCATAACCTGTTGCCATTTTCATTTAAGAGATGGGCTAGTGCTAGTGTGCATCACCACGTTAAACATAACTTATCTGGCTGCAAACATAGCCTGATCGGCTCAATTAGACAAGACAAATAACATTCATATTGCGCTTTTCTCCTGACGTACTCAAAGTGCCAGAGCTGCAGCCACTAGGATGCGCTCTATGGGCAGTAGCAGTGTTAGGGAGTCTTTCCCAAGGTCTCCTACTGAATAGGTGCTGGCTTACTGAACAGGAAGAGATGTGATTCGAACTCAAATCTCCTGTGCCAGAGGCAGAGCCCTTAACCTGTACACTATCCAGCCACATTAAGGGCACAGCTTGTGCACATTTGCTTTCACTTGCCAGAATACGCAGGGTCTTAAAGAGGAACTCCAGTGAAAATAATGTAGTAAAAAAAGTGCTTCATTTTTTACCATAATTATGTATAAATGATTTAGTCAGTGTTTGCTCATTGTAAAATCTTTCCTCTCCCAGATTCACATTCTGACATTTATTACATGGTGACATTGTTACTGTGGGCAGGTTATTTAGCGGTTTCTAGCTGCTCTGTCTGTTACAGACAGCTAATAACAGCTATTTCCTGTCTCTGAACATTGTTACATTGTGGCAGTTTGCCAGCAGTAAAGCGGTATTCAGAGCCTCTTGTGGGAGGGGTTTCAGCACAAAATCAGTCACACAGCGCCCCCTGATGGTCTGTTTGTGAAAATCATTGTCTTTCTCATGTAAAATGGGGTATCAGCTACTGATTGGGAAAAAGTTCAATTCTTGGTTGGAGTTTCTCTTTAAGCTAACTAGGGATGCTCGCTGGATTGCACGGAATTCTTAATTCCGCAATTCCGGACGGAATTAGGGCAATTCCGATTCCAGTTGTCGGAATGGAATTGCTTAACCTCTCAAATGGAATTCCGTGGAAAGTTTTTTATTTCTGCTAAATTTTCAGCGAAAATTCCTACTCCCTCCCTCCATCCTCTTGCATCATCCATCTTCTTGTAGGGAATTGCAGTATTTCAAAAGCCAGCTTACATACCATGGTTGGTAATTGAACCCAGGTCTCAGTGCGTGGTAGGTAGCTGACTTATCCGTTATACCACCAACAACACTGCATACCGAAGGCAGCCTAGCATGTACCATTATGATCAATCCAACAGAAAAAGTAGCATGCTTAAGGATTTGTAGCATGTCAAAACCCAACTCACCATGGCTGGGAATTGAACCCAGGCTGGGTATTGAACCCAGGTCTCAGTATGTGGTAGGTAACTGACTTATCCGCTATACCACCAACAACACTACATGCTAAAGCCAGCCTAGCATGTACCATTGTGATATACCCAAGAGAAAAATGAGCGCTCTCTCTCTCTCTAGGACTTGATGCCATTGAACTGAATTGAACTGGAGGAGGGGGGAGAGAGAGAGAGAGAGAGAGAGATGAATCTACCTGGCTTTCTGGGGTTCTCTTCGGACAACTGTTGAACACAAAAGGCAAGGCCATGCCTGGCTACAAATCCTTAAGCACGCTACCTTTTCTCTTGGATTGATCATAATGGTACATGCTAGGCTGCCTTCAGTATGTAGTGTTGTTGGTGGTATAGCGGATAAGTCAGTTACCTACCATGCACTGAGACCTGGGTTCAATTCCCAGCCATGGTGAGTTGGGTTTTGACATGCACAAATCCTTAAAGGGAAGGTTCAGGGAGGGTGGCTAAAAAATAAAAATCAATTTTCCACTTACCTGGGGCTTCCTCCAGCCCGTAGCAGTACAGCCCGGGCCTGCGCAGTACAGCCCGGAGGACGTCCGATGACGTCAGCGCGCCGGCGTGGGGCGCAGAAGTGCCGGGCCTTGGAGCGCAGAAGAGCCCGACCTGGCAGCCAGCCTGGCCAGGTCGGGTCGGCCACCGGAGACCACCGGGAGCCAGCGGAGCGGCGGCGAGGGCACCTCCTGCCTGCCACGGGCTGGAGGAAGCCCCAGGTAAGTGGAAATTGATTTTTATTTTTTAGCCACCCTCCCCGAACCTTCCCTTTAAGCATGCTACTTTTTCTCTTGGATTGATCATAATGGTACATGCTAGGCTGCCTTCGGTATATAGTATTGTTGGTGGTATAGCGGATAAGTCAGCTACCTACCACACACTGAGACCTGGGTTCAATTCCCAGCCATGGTATGTAAGTTGGCTTTTGAAAAACTGCAATTCCTTACAAGATGATGGATGGAGGAGGAAGATTTTTTTTAAAATTTCCGACGGAATCCGGAATTCCGCGGAATTCAGTACAAATCCGGCGGAATTTTCATAGCGACGGAATTCAACACTGACGGAATCCGTGATTTCCAGCGGAACGGAATTTGCTGGTTCCGATCATCCCTAAAGCTAACTATTCCACAAAATGTTGCCCTATGGGTGGTTAGTCCATGCAAAACATTATGCACATTAACAGGGGCACTGCAAGTAGACTCCCCATGCCCCCAAGAAATGTGGAGCAGAATGAACAGAGCCCATGCATCAGACCCTGGGGGGAGGGGGGGGGGGGCAGGCACAGATGGCTCACCAAGGAGAGCCATCCACCACCTCCCTCCAAAGGGAAAGAAATGTAGCACTGCAACAAAAAGAGGACATGTGCATCACCAAGTTAAACCTGACTCATCTGCCTGCAAACTTAGCCTAATCAGCTCAATTAAGGGCACAGGCCATCCTGGCAAACCTATGTAATATGCATTTCTTGTGCCATTTTAATTAGTCAATAGACAACTGGCAGCCAGTATATAAGTCAGGTGATACCTGGTTTGAGCACATGCCTCTTTATTTTTTTTTGTATAGAGCTCATATTCACATCTTCTGATTTACAGCAGATCTTTGACAGAGGATAAACTGCACACAGACATCTTGCGTTGGTTTCTCTCAGGAATACACACTGTTTTTTTTTCTTTTTGGTTAACTAACATGTCAACATTGTCACATGACTAAGATGTTTAAGGGCATATGAATCAACACGCATGTCCTAAGTGGGTTAATACATAATATATTGGTTTTATTTTGAATGCCAACCTATGCAATAAATCAAATTGATTTTAAAGAGAATCTGTACTCTAATATTCTTACAATAAAAAGCATACCATTCTATTCATTATTTTCTCCTGTGCCCCTCTGTGCTGTTTCTGCCACTCTCTGCTGCAATCCTGGCTTGTAATTAACAGTTTTAGGCAGTGTTTACAAACAAACTAACCAGCTTCTAATAGGCTCAGCTAAGCATAGTGTGTGAGTCATTTACAGTATGCAGGGGGCCTGCAGAGGGTGTGTATCGCTTCTACCAATCACAAGCAGCCCTGCACATTCCACACAATCAATCCTTAGCCCGACAAACAGGACAGAGGAAAGATACATTGATTTATTACAGAGACAGTGCAGTTAGGAAAGACTTCAGTAAGCCAGAGCAGATTAGAACAGGCATAGGAACTTATAGGAACTTATAGGATAGAAGAACTAAGGCTGAAAAATTTGTTACAGAGTCTCTTTAGTTTTATCTGCAAATGTGTTATAGTTGAATTTTAATATAGATATACCTGTCTGATTTTGAATACAAGCCTATGCATTAAATTTAATTGATCCTTAGACATAGAAACAGGGCCGGATTTGTACCTTTTACCTCCCAAGGTCCACTATCACCAGCCGCCCCCTAACTAACAGCATCAGGGCAGTTAATGATTATGACAAGCTGCACACAACATACCTTAATTAACTGCCATACATTGTGTTGGCCATCTGCTGATCTGTGCTGGCCGCTCACTTGTGCAAATAAGACTGGGTCTTCCTCTGTATCACTGTCCCTCTAGTTCCCATGGCTACTCTGGTCACAAGCATACGAAAGCCAGACCTCCAGATTAGCGGCGGCCTGCATGGATGAAAGCGATGTGAGGTGACATGCCATACACTTCAAATACAAGAAGTGGCATCACTGTTCGCTTCCTGTATTTGCGGTATAAGGCGTGTCACCTCACATCTCTCTCCTCACCGGATAAACCACCACTGATGTCCAGACTTAGCCAGATAATCCAAGGGAAATAGAGGGACAGTGATACAGAGGGACACCTGGTCTGCTTTGTGCGAGTGAGCGGCCAGCACAGATCAGCGGGTGGGTCGCTGGGAGGCTGCAAGGATGATAGCAACCACAGGGTGATAGGATAACAACCGGGAGGGTGATAGCAACCACCCAAAGGCTTCCCAGAACCCTAGGCATGGACCTATGTGGCCTGCCCACAAATCCAGCCCTACAAAGAAAGAGTTGTATTCTCTTAGGGCAGGGTGCATCACACACATAGAGATCAAGGGGTTGGGGGCCCTGGGGCGCCTCAGTCTAATAGCAATCAGAGGTTGAAGGGATGGAGGAATGCACTTTGGTGTCTCAGCCTTGGTGCTTGAGGACCTTGTCTCAGCTCTAATAGTCACTGCTGTGAATTCCACTCTGACTTAAAGAGAAACTCCGACCAAGAATTGAACTTTATCCCAATCAGTAGCTGATACCCCCTTTTACATGAGAAATCTATTCCTTTTCACACACAGACCATCAGGGGGCGCTGTATGGCTGATATTGTGGTGAAACCCCTCTCACTAGAAACAAGAAAAGTACGTACTTTGGCAGTTTCCTGTCTGTAAACGTTGCTGCATTGTGGGAAATAGCTGTTTACAGCTGTTTCCAACTGCCAAAAACACATTCAGCAGCTATATCATCTGCCAACAGTAAACATGTCACCATGTAATACATGTCAGAATGTAAATCAGGGATTTAAAAGATTTTACAATGGGCAAACAATGACTAAATCATTTATACATAATTATTGTAAAAATGAAGCACTTTTTTTATTACATCATTTTCACTGGAGTTCCTCTTTAAGTTCAGCATTAGTGCAGCATCCATTTTACATAGTAGTTTTCTATAGAGCAGTTTCTGGCCACTGAAGCATACTCTTCAGATACTGTATTTGACTTATAGAAGTGGTTTCAGCCTATGAAATGTTTTGTCTTTTAGTTTATCTCTATTACTAAATTGAATTTTTCAGTATCTGTCTGATGTACACTATTTTCTTTAAATATATTTTTCGGGGAGGCTACTCCCTTCCTTACCCAGTGATGGAAACAATGGAGAAATGCTAATGCTCAACCCTAGTGCAAATTTAGTTTTAATTAAAAGCTAGATTGACTATAAAATGTGTGTATTAACATACCAAACATCAATAAACTGAAATAAGCCAAAACATAATAAAGAAATGGTAACTTAACCACTTCTCTACCACGGGGTTTTTCACCTAAAAACCACAGCAATTTTCACATTAAAGGGAGGCAAGGGTTAATGGGCTTAATGGGGGTATAATTTATTTAAAAAAAACCTCACTGATGCTGATCAGTCACTAATGCTGTGTTAGTTATCTGAGATCCTCTCACGAGTGATCTCAGTAACTGTAACAGCATAGTGACTGATACAATGTTTACACACATTCTGCATGAATAAGCACTGTCATTGGCTTTGTGAACACATGTTCACATCAGCCAATCACAGACCAGCATGTGCCCGACGCGTATGCACGCACGCGAACGCGATCGCGCACAGCAGGAAAATAAACAGGAGTTGCCTATCTACGCCCCTGTGACTCAGGTGAATTTTAAAGGGGCGTAGATAAGCGTGGCAGAGGTTGTTAAGTGGTTAAATCATGTCATCTGATAATGATATACCTTTTAATTGTATATGATGGGTTATGAGTTTTATGTATTATGCAATATTACAAAATGCAATGATACATTTTTTAGTTGCAGTAAAAAAAGCTTGATAATGAAAAAAGTTAGAGTTAAAATGAGATTTAAGTGAGTTACCTTGCTTCAGATTTATTTACAAAAGGCTAAAATCAAAGCTAGAGATGAAGAATTAGTAACCTAAATACATTATCTCTAAAAGTGCTTATGTTAATGTGAACTATCCATCACATCAAGACTCTTTATTTGCTACAAAAAAAACCCAGACATTTAACTGGCTTTTTTATATCAGTCAACATTAATCATGCTAACTGCTGGGCTTTGCTACTACACAGTTAGGCTCTCAGATAAATTACTCACTGGATTTTCTAGTCTGCCTGATACACACTAGTTACCCTTAGCCTTGATCCTAGATGAATATTTCAGTAGCACCTATTAAAATCAGGGACTAAGTAATGACTTTCCGAGGTAACAAAATATCAAGTATAATAAATGTCATCTGAGTCATGGAGTGGACAATTGCTTTGTCATATAAATTCATAAATATGTGGCAGCATGAACATGTTTTTCTATTAAGTAACAAATAAGCAAATGTATATTTGTGGCCACTGAGTATGGCTAAATTAAACCAGCTTCATGCCTATGTGGAAGAAATAAACATCCTGGTAACAGACATAAGCAAATACTTCAAAACGCATTTTATATTTCTACATATAGAACAAACATTCTAAAAGATGCATACACATGCAATAACCATTGGCCAAAATAGACGATAACACCCATCAGGGGCATAGCTAGAAATGACTGGGCCCCATAGCAAAAAAATGTTATGCCCCCCCCCCCCCACAACCTTCCACCCCCACGGACCTCCCACCCAAACATTCCTCCAGGACCCTCCACTCCAACATTCCCACACCCCTCTAAGTACAGTATAAGTAGCCAGGTCTATAGGTGTCCCCAAAACAGGTAGCCAGGGGTATATGTGCCCAGTATATGTAGGCATGTGTACAGGGCCGGTTCTAGACTGGCACATATGAGGGGGCAGTCAAAAATGGGTAGGGGGCAACATGTTCGAGGATTTTTTTAATGGGCGTGGCCATGATGTCATGTGGGTGGGGCTAACTGTAATGTAGTTATACTAGCTAATGTAGTTACATAAAAAAAATATGAAGTAAATGCACATAATGACAGACAGCGTTTCCCCAGTAAATGCATGCAATGAGAGACAGTGTTTCCCCAGTAAATGCACATAATGACAGACAGCCTTTCACCAGTAAATGCACATAATAAGAGACAGCTTTTCACCAGTAAATGCATATAATAAGAGACAGCTTTTCACCAGTAAATGCACATAAGAGACAGTTTTTCACCAGTAAATGCACATAATGACAAACAGCCAGTATCCCCAGTATATGTAGCCAGGGATATATGTGCCCAGTATATGTAGCCAGAGGTATATGTGCCCAGTATATGTGCCCAGTATATGTAGCCAGAGGTATATGTACCCAGTATATGTAGGCAGGGGTATATGTGCCCAGTATATATAGCCAGAGTTATATGTGCCCAGTATATGTAGTCAGGGGTATATGTGCCCAGTATATGTAGTCAGGGGTATATGTGCCCAGTATATGTAACCAGAGGTATATGTCCCCAGTATATGTAGACAGAGGTATATGTCCCCAGTATATGTAGCCAGGGGTATATGTGCCCAGTATATATAGTCAAGGATATATTTGCCCAGTGTATGTAGCCAGAGGTATATGTGCCCAGTATATGTAGCCAGGGGTATATGTGCCCAGTATATGTAGTCAGGGATATATGTGCCCAGTGTATGTAGTCAGGGGTATATGTGCCCAGTATATGTAGTCAGGGGTATATGTGCCCAGTGTATGTAGTCAGGGGTATATGTGCCCAGTGTATGTAGTCAGGGGTATATGTGCCCAGTGTATGTAGTCAGGGGTTTATGTGCCCAGTGTATGTAGTCAGGGGTATATGTGCCCAGTGTATGTAGTCAGGGGTATATGTGCCCAGTGTATGTAGTCAGGGGTATATGTGCCCAGTGTATATAGTCAGGGGTATACAGTGGAGGAAATAATTATTTGACCCCTCACTGATTTTGTAAGTTTGTCCAATGACAAAGAAATGAAAAGTCTCAGAACAGTATCATTTCAATGGTAGGTTTATTTTAACAGTGGCAGATAACACATCAAAAGGAAAATCGAAAAAAATAACCTTAAATAAAAGATAGCAACTGATTTGCATTTCATTGAGTGAAATAAGTTTTTGAACCCTCTAACAATAAAAGACTTAATACTTAGTGGAAAAACCCTTGTTTGCAAGCACAGAGGTCAAACGTTTCTTGTAATTGATGACCAAGTTTGCACACATTTTAGGAGGAATGTTGGTCCACTCCTCTTTGCAGATCATCTCTAAATCCCTAAGGTTTCGAGGCTGTCTCTGTGCAACTCTGAGCTTGAACTCCCTCCATAGGTTTTCTATTGGATTAAGGTCCGGAGACTGACTAGGCCACTCCATGACCTTAATGTGCTTCTTCTTGAGCCACTCCTTTGTTGCCTTTGCTGTATGTTTTGGGTCATTGCCGTGCTGGAACACCCATCCACGACCCATTTTCAGTTTCCTGGCAGAGGGAAGGAGGTTGTCGTTCAGGATTTCATGATACATGGCTCCGTCCATTTTCCTGTTAATGCGATTAAGTTGTCCTGTGCCCTTAGCAGAAAAACACCCCCAAAGCAAAATGTTTCCACACCCCATGCTTGACGGTGGGGACGGTGTTTTGGGGGTCATAGGCAGTATTTTTCTTCCTCCAAACACAGCGAGTTGAGTTAATGCCAAAGAGCTCTATTTTGGTCTCATCAGACCACAGCACCTTCTCCCAGTCACTCACAGAATCATTCAGGTGTTCATTGGCAAACTTCAGACGGGCCTGCACATGTGCTTCTTGAGCAGGGGGACCTTGCGAGCCCTGCAGGATTTTAATCCATTGCGGTGTAATGTGTTTCCAATGGTTTTCTTGGTGACTGTGGTCCCTGCTAATTTGAGGTCATTCACTAACTCCTCCCGTGTAGTTCTAGGATGCTTTTTCACCTTTCTCAGAACCATTGACACCCCACGAGGTGAGATCTTGCGTGGAGCCCCAGAGCGAGGTCGATTGATGGTCATTTTGTGCTCCTTCCATTTTCGAACAATCGCACCAACAGTTGTCACCTTCTCTCCCAGCTTCTTGCTAATGGTTTTGTAGCCCATTCCAGCCTTGTGCAGGTCTACAATTTTGTCTCTGACATCCTTGGACAGCTCTTTGGTCTTTCCCATGTTGGAGAGTTTGGAGTCTGCTTGATTGATTGATTCTGTGGACAGGTGTCTTTTATACAGGTGACTAGTTAAGACAGGTGTCCTTAATGAGGGTGACTAATTGAGTAGAAGTGTCTAACCACTCTGTGGGAGCCAGAACTCTTAATGGTTGGTAGGGGTTCAAAAACTTATTTCACTCAATGAAATGCAAATCAGTTGCTATCTTTTATTTAAGGTTATTTTTTCGATTTTCCTTTTAAAGTGCTATCTGCCACTGTTAAAATAAACCTACCATTGAAATGATACTGTTCTGAGACTTTTCATTTCTTTGTCATTGGACAAACTTACAAAATCAGTGAGGGGTCAAATAATTATTTCCTCCACTGTATGTGCCCAGTGTATGTAGTCAGGGGTATATGTGTCCAGTGTATGTAGTCAGGGGTATATGTGCCCAGTATATGTAGTCAGGGGTATATGTGCCCAACATATGTAGTCGGGGGTATATGTAGCCAGGGGTATATGTACCCAGTATATGTGCCCAGTATATGTAGCCAGGGATATATGTGCCCAGTACATGTAGCCAGAGGTATATGTGCACAGTATATGTAGGCAGGGGTATATGTGCCCAGTATATGTAGGCAGGGGCATGTGCCCAGTATATGTAGCCAGAGGTATATGTGCCCAGTATATGTAGTCAGGGGTATATGTGCCTAGTATATGTAGTCAGGGGTATATGTGCCCAGTATATGTAACCAGAGGTATATGTCCCCAGTATATGTAGCCAGGGGTATATGTCCCCATTGTATGTAGTCAGAGGTATATGTGCCCAGTATATGTAGTCAGTGATATATGTGCCCAGTGTATGTAGTCAGGGGTATATGTGCCCAGTGTATGTAGTCAGGGGTATATGTGCCCAGTGTATGTAGTCAGGGGTATATGTGCCCAGTGTATGTAGTCAGGGGTATATGTGCCCAGTATATGTAATCGGGGGTACATGTGCCCAGTATATGTAGCCAGGGGTATATGTAGGCAGGGGGATATGTGCTCAGTATATGTAGGCAGGGGGATATGTGCCCAGTATATGTAGTCAGGAGTATATGTCCCCAGTATATGTAGCCAGGGGTATATGTAGTCGGGGGTATATGTCCCCAGTATATGTAGGCAGGGGTATATGTGCCCAGTATATGTAGTCACACCACACTACACACTACACAGACACGTACGCATGCACAGAGAAAGAACAACTAAGGGAAAGACACGCATATCTAAAAAGGGGGGGGGGGCACACACACAGAAAGAACAGCTAAGGGAGGGAGATACGCAGAAAGAACAGCAACAGGAGACAAACACACTAAGGCAGTGGCACAGAGAAAGAGCAATGCAGGGAGACACACACCTACACAATACTACCTTCTCCCCGGCATTTGTCTGGACTCTGCATTCCTCTGGGTTAATTAGCTGCATCCTCCGTGATGGCTTCCTGGCTGTCTCTCTCGCTGTCAGTCTGTTCTCCTCCCTCCTTGCTCGATACAGCTCTGCACAGCAGCACACTTGATTTCTCTCCCCATCAGCCCCATTTCTCTCCCCAGCTGCATACTAGTGTTGGGCGAACACCTAGATGTTCGGGTTCGCGAACTTTCGCCGAACATCGCCGCGATGTTCGGGTGTTCGCGCCGAACTCCGAACATAATGGAAGTCAATGGGGACCCGAACTTTCGTGCTTTGTAAAGCTTCCTTACATACTACATACCCCAAATTTGCAGGGTATGTGCACCTTGGGAGTGGGTACAAGAGGAAAAAAAATATTTGAAAAAGAGCTTATAGTTTTTGAGAAAATTGATTGTAAAGTTTCAAAGGAAAAACTGTCTTTTAAATGTGGAAAATGTCATGTTTCTTTGCACAGGTAACATGCTTTTTGTCGCCATGCAGTCATAAATGTAATACAGAGAAGAGGTTCCAGGAAAAGGGACCGGTAACGCTAACCCAGCACCAGCAGCAGCACACGTGATGGAACAGGAGGAGGAGGCGCAGGAGGAGAAGGCCACGCTTTTTGAGACACAACAACCCAGGCCTTGCATGAGGACAAGAAGCGTGCGGATAGCATGCTTTGTACCGCCATGCAGTCATAAATGTAATAAAGATAAGAGGTTCCATAAACAGGGACCAGCAACGCTAACCCAGCAGCAGCAGACGTGATGGAACAGGAGGAGGCGCAGGAGGAGAAGGCCACACTTTGAGACACAACAACCCAGGCCTTGCATGAGGACAAGAAGCGTGCGGATAGCATGCTTTTTACCGCCATGCAGTCATAAATGTAATACAGATGAGAGGTTCCATAAACAGGGACCGGCAACGCTAACCCAGCAGCAGCAGCAGCAGCACACGTGATGGAACAGGAGGAGGCGCAGGAGGAGAAGGCCACGCTTTGAGACACAACAACCCAGGCCTTGCATGAGGACAAGAAGCGTGCGGATAGCATGCTTTGTACCGCCATGCAGTCATAAATGTAATAAAGATAAGAGGTTCCATAAACAGGGACCGGAAACACTAACCCAGCAGCAGCACACGTGATGGAACAGGAGGAGGCGCAGGAGGAGAAGGCCACGATTTGAGACACAACAACCCAGGCCTTGCAGGAGGACAAGAAGCGTGCGGATAGCATGCTTTTTACCGCCATGCAGTCATAAATGTAATAAAGATGAGAGGTTCCATAAACAGGGACCGGCAACGCTAACCCATCACAGATGGTCATTGTTCATGTTACTTGGTTTGGGTCCGGGAGTGTTGCATAGTCGTTTCCAATCCAGGATTGATTCATTTTAATTTGAGTCAGACGGTCTGCATTTTCTGTGGAGAGGCGGATACGCCGATCTGTGACGATGCCTCCGGCAGCACTGAAACAGCGTTCCGACATAACGCTGGCTGCCGGGCAAGCCAGCACCTCTATTACGTACATTGCCAGTTCGTGCCAGGTGTCTAGCTTCGATACACAATAGTTGAAGGGTGCAGATGGATTGTTTAACACAGCTACGCCATCTGACATGTAGTCCTTGACCATCTTCTCCAGGCGATCGGTGTTGGAGGTGGATCTGCACGCTTGCTGTTCTGTGGGCTGCTGCTGCATGGGTGTCAGAAAATGTTCCCACACACTGCCGATACCATTCCCTTTTGGGCACTAGCTGCAGCTTGTGTTGTTTGCTGCCCTCCTGGTCGTCCTGGGTTTGCGGAAGTCAGTCTGTCGGCGTACAACTGGCTAGAGGAGGGGGAGGATGTCAATCTCCTCTCTAAAGTCTCCACAAGGGCCTGCTGGTATTCTTCCATTTTGACCTGTCTGACTCTTTCTTCAAGCAGTTTTGGAACATTGTGTTTGTACCGTGGATCCAGAAGTGTATAAACCCAGTAATTGGTGTTGTCCAGAATGCGCACAATGTGTGGGTCCCGTTCAATGCAGTCTAGCATGAATTGAGCCATGTGTGCCAGAGTCCTGCCAGAATCCTCATCATCCTCTTGTGAGCGTTGTGATAGTTGTTGTGATGCATCATAGTCGTCACCTTCTTCCTGGTCTGCTTCTGCTGACCATTTGCGCTGAATTGTGGAAGTCCAACGTGCACCGCTCTGGCCCTCGTCAGTGGTGGCAGGAAATTCCTGCTCCAACTCCAGCTGTTCCTCCTCCTCTTCTCCGTCATAGCTGCTGGGGCCAGCGTTTCCTGAGGCGGATGGCCTGATGTTGATACCATCACACTGATCGTTTTCCCCTTCAGATTCCCCCAGTTGCATCATGACAGCTGTTTCCTTGATTTTCAACATTGACCTCTAAAGTAAACACAGCAGTGGTATGGTAATGCTGACTGAAGAGTTGTCACTGCTCACAAGCAATGTGGACTGCTCAAAAGTTTGGAGGACTTGGCAGACATGTTGGACCAATCGGATCCACAGAAGCTTGGCAGCTGTCCGGATGCGCCTCGGTACTGCGCCGTCATGTACTGGACCACTGCACTCTTCTGCTCGCAAAAACGGGCTAGCATGTGCAGGGTAGAATTCCAGGACGTAGGGACATCACACAGCAAGCGATGGTGGGGGAGATTGAAGCGCTCCTGCATCTTGGCGAGTGCCCCCGAAACAGTACTGGAATTTCTACAATGTTTGGCCACTCGTCGCACCTTCAACAGAAGATCGGCCACGCCTGGGTATGTCCTCAGGAACCGCTGAACTACTAGGTTCATCACGTGCGCCAGGCAAGGGATGTGTGTCAGCTTTGCCAACCTTAAAGCGCGAATGAGATTACTCCCATTATCACACACAACCATGCCCGGTTTCAGGTCCAGCGGTGCCAGCCACAAATCCGTCTGTTCCTTTATTCCCCTCCAAATTTGCTGCTTATCCTCAAGGCAGATCAGCTTCAGCAACGCTTGCTGACGCATGCCAACAGCTGTGCTGCACTGCTTCCACGATCCTACTGCTGCTGGTGCTGGGTTAGCGTTTCCGGATGAGGTACAGCTTTGAGATGCGTTGGAGGAGAAGGAGTCAGAGAGGTAGGTGCTGCTGTTGTTATCCAGTGGGAGGGACGGCGGTGCAGCTGTTTGCAGCGTGGACAACACCCGCGCCGTAGCAGGTGAGGAATCGCTGCCAGGCTCCACAAGGTTCACGCAGTGCGCGGTAAGGGAGATGTATCGACCCTGGCCGAACGCACTCGTCCAGGTGTCAGTGGTGAGGTGAACCTTGCAGGCAACGGCATTCTTCAAGCTTCGGGTTATTTTGCTGACCACGTGCTCATGCAACTCAGGCACTGCAGAGCGCGCAAAGTGGTAGCGGCTGGGAACCACGTAACGTGGGATGGCCACTGACATCATGCCCTTGAAGCTGTTTGTCTCCACCACTCGATATGGCAGCATTTCGCAGGCCAGAAGCTTGGCTATGCTGGCTGTTATTGCCATGGCCCGGGGGTCATTTGCTGGCAATTTCCTCTTGCGATCAAACATCTCCGAGACAGACAACTGAATTGTAGGGCTGCACACTGAAGGGCTGTTGGTTGTTGTGTTTGATGAACACTGGGAGACCTCAAGAGCACTACTCCGGAAAGTGACAGTGTCAGCGTCTGATGTTTGTGAATGTTGTGAGCCACGCAATGGCTGGGCTACTGCTGCTGCTGAGGCGGGTCTGGTGGTGAGTCTGGTGACCCCAAGGGAGGCAGTGTTGCTGGTACCCTGTCCTGCCGCGTTTGCCCACAGAGTGGGATGTTTGGATAGCATGTGGCGGCTCATGCTGGTGGTGGAGAGGTTGTTAATACTTTTCCCCCTGCTCAGGCGGGTCTTGCACACCTTGCAAATCGCCATAGTACCATCCTCAGTGCAGTCTTCAAAGAAAGCCCAGACTTTGGAGCACCTGCCTTGCTGGTGATTTCTGTTTGCGCCTCTTTTGCCTCTTACTTGAACTTCCACGCTTGTGGTGCCTGAAATTGTGCGCCGCCTACCTTGTGGCACAAGGCGAACTCGTGCAGCAGTGGGTTCTTCAACAGACTCATCTGTGCTGCTGCTACGACGGCGATGTTCTCGTTCACAAACAAAATCTGGGTCTATGTCCACATTGTCCATACCCTCCTCTTCCATCTCCTCAAACTCGTCATATGTCATTGTGGGGGGCCGCCGCCGTGGAGTAGAGCTCCCCAGAACAACCTCTGCGCAGCTCACTCCAACGTCTTCTTCCAGATCTTGTCGGCCGACCTCCTGCAATTGCAACCCCTCCTGCCCAACTTGCTCTGGGATTTGGGTTTCAAAGTCCTCGGACTCGCCTTGCATTTCAGTGCGCGGTGCATTTCCCACAGTTAATGGTTGTGAATCCGGTCACAACATTTCTGGCTGTTCCTCCATTGACCTTTAAAAGGTGGAAGTTTGTTGGGCTGGGAATAGCTCCTGCGAATACCCCATTGTGTCCTGAGGTAATTCATCGGACTGGTTATCTGGCAGTTGTATGCGTGGTGTCGCTGTCGGTTGTGTCAGCTTTGTGCCCACTGGCTCCTTGTAACTGGCTGAGGACTCGGACCTCGTGCGTGATGTGCTGGTGCTGCTTAACCCACTGCTGGACGCTTGAGAGGTCATCCAAGTAATTATCTGGTCCTGTTCTTTTGGATTTGTGAGGGTTGTTGTCCTGGACAACATGGGCGGTATTGAGTGGGTTTTCTTGGGTGCTCCCCTGTGGCCTGTACGTGAACCGTGAGGGGAAACACCTCTTCCCTTGCCCCTCCCTCTTTCACTGGATTTCTTCCTCATTTCACTTATCCTTAAAGTACACGCTGACTGGCAGCAGTACAGTGGCAGTACAGAAATGCTATACAGTGGTGGGTGAGCGGTGTACCACTATTCCCAGCAGCGACACAGAGCACAATGCTATACAGTGGTGGGTGAGCGGTGTACTACTATTCCCAGCAGCGACACAGAGCACAATGCTATACAGTGGCGGGTGAGCGGTGTACTACTGTTCCCAGCAGACACAGAGTGGCAGTAAACACAATGCTATATAGTGTGGCTGAGCGAGCGGTGTAGTACTGTTCCCAGCAGACACAGAGTGGCAGTAAACACAATGCTATATAGTGTGGCTGAGCGAGGTACACAGAGTGGCAGTAAACACAATGCTATATAGTGTGGCTGAGCGAGCGGTGTACTACTGTTCCCAGCAGACACAGAGTGGCAGTAAACACAATGCTATATAGTGTGGCTGAGCGAGGTACACAGAGTGGCAGTAAACTCAATGCTATATAGTGTGGCTGAGCGAGGTACACAGAGGGGCAGTAAACACAATGCTATATAGTGTGGCTGAGCGAGCGGTGTACTACTATTCCCAGCAGACACAACGTGGCAGTAAACACAATGCTATATAGTGTGGCTGAGCGAGCGGTGTACTACTATTCCCAGCAGACACAGAGTGGCAGTAAACACAATGCTATATAGTGTGGCTGAGCGAGGTACACAGAGTGGCAGTAAACACAATGCTATATAGTGTGGCTGAGTGAGCGGTGTACTACTATTCCCAGCAGACACAGAGTGGCAGTAAACACAATGCTATATAGTGTGGCTGAGCGAGCGGTGTACTACTATTCCCAGCAGACACAGAGTGGCAGTAAACACAATGCTATATAGTGTGGCTGAGCGAGGTACACAGAGTGGCAGTAAACACAATGCTATATAGTGTGGCTGAGTGAGCGGTGTACTACTATTCCCAGCAGACACAGAGTGGCAGTAAACAGAATGCTATATAGTGTGGCTGAGTGAGCGGTGTAGTACTGTTCCCTGCAGACACAGAGTGGCAGTAAACACAATGCTATATAGTGTGGCTGAGCGAGGTACACAGAGTGGCAGTAAACACAATGCTATATAGTGTGGCTGAGCGAGGTACACAGAGTGGCAGTAAACACAATGCTATATAGTGTGGCTGAGCGAGCGGTGTACTACTATTCCCAGCAGACACAGAGTGGCAGTAAACAGAATGCTATATAGTGTGGCTGAGCGAGGTACACAGAGTGGCAGTAAACACAATGCTATATAGTGTGGCTGAGCGAGCGGTGTACTACTATTCCCAGCAGCGACACAATGACTGGGGGGACCCTGGCTAGCATGGCTGGAGCGCGAACTACCCTGCCTGCCTACCCAAAGCTAAACCCACAGACAAATGGCGGAGATATGACGTGGTTCGGGTATTTATTTACCCGAACCACGTGACAGTTCGGCCAATCAGAGTGCGTTCGGGTCCGAACCACGTGACCCGTTCGGCCAATCACAGCGCTAGCCGAACGTTCGGGGAACGTTCGGCCATGCGCTCTTAGTTCGGCCATGTGGCCGAACGGTTTGGCCGAACACCATCAGGTGTTCGGCCGAACTCGAACATCACCCGAACAGGGTGATGTTCTGCAGAACCCGAACAGTGGCGAACACTGTTCGCCCAACACTAGCTGCATCGCGGGCAATTCAAACACTTCTGGGGGCGGAGCTACAGCGCCACATCAGTAGCAGGCGACAGAGCGAAGGAGCAGAGCGGCAGGTTACTATGACAACCCTGGCCGCAAGCTGCATACAGGGAAAGCAGAGAGCGGCCGCCGCTGCTTCGGTTAGGGGACCACGATGGTCACTACGTGCCCTGAGGTTCGGGGCACAGTGGGCAGGGATCCGGAGTGCTTCGGATCTTCAGCGCTAACCACGCCGCTGGGTGGAGGAACACCTGGGCCCCCTAAGCTGCAGGGCCCCGTAGCAGCTGCTATGGCTGCTATGATTAGTGCTACGCCCCTGACACCCATTTCAGCAGACATCATTATGCGTGTACAGCGGCCGCCAATCAGTATTGCTTGAGCATCATTAAGGATCTGTCCTGTTGCATTTTTAATGACCCCAATGCCCGAGCATGACCAGTAACCATGCTATTTTCAACCCTGCCAACTGATTGAAGCAGCTCCGTCATCCCTCCGCCTCCTTCCATAGCAACTGAACATATAGCTAGCTCCAAGGCCAGGGATGTGACTGTACAGCATCATTCCCCAAATTGTCACCAGAAGGATTATTTCTTGATTCCCAGAAGGGTGACAATTTTCCCATGTATGTATTCCGCTTACGGGCCCTTTCACACCAAGGTGGTGGTTTTTACAGCACCCCACCGCCATGCTATGAAAGTCTATGGAGACTTTTATACTTTCATGATATGGCACAACGGAAGTGACATTTTTGCTGCATCCCCGATGCAGATCCGAAACTACAGGAACTACAGGGCAGGAGCGCTGCATCTACTTACGGTGATCTGCATCACCCTGGAAGTCATGTTAGTCTATGGCGAGACGTGGAGTTTGAAAAAAATTCCCGACGTGACATCCCGGCACGCATGCATGGAAGCGTATTTAACCACTTAGGACCGCGATGTTAAACCCCCCCAGTGACCAGGCCATTTTTTACTACATAGGCCACTGCAGGTTTAAGGCCTCACTGCAGGGCTGCACATGTCAGCACACAAGTGACCCCCCCCCTTTTCTCCCCACCAACAGAGATTTCTGTTGGTGGGATCTGATTGCTCACCCAGTGTTTATATTTTTTTGTAAATATTTTTATTCTTTTTTTAATAAATTTTCTTATTTTTTAAATAATTTTCCCTCCTTCCCTCCCCAGTCAGCCTATCACAACGATGGGCTGTGATAGGATTCAGCCGATCACAGCGAATCGCTCATGTGTCCCCCAAGGGGACAGCTGTGTCACACAACTGTCCCCTGTACAGCGCTACCTTAGATCGCAGAGATGTACTTAGTTATTAGACGGCGGTTTTGCCGTCTAACAGTCTCCAAGCGGCTCTCGCCACTGGGAGACAAGGCGGAGCGGAGCAAAAAAAAGAGCCTGGTCTTTAGGGGGGTTTACCACTGTGGTCCTCAAGTGGTTAAATCCACAGTAATCATGAGATTACTGTGCATCACATGCAAGGCAGTACTATTTCACCAGCGCTCTCAGTGGATCTTGGTCATTATGAGCTATCTGGGCATTCTCTAATTCTAGCCCAAGCCCTATCCTGTAGAGCCATCAGTGGTGCTCACCGCCAGGTCGTGATCACGCTTACGCGTGGATTCACGACCATTTTGACGCATTCCGCCTCGGACACGAAAATCCGTGAATAGATTTTCAACCACGAAAATCTACTTCGGCTTCGCGTGAATGCGAACAGAAATCCGCATTCACGCTCGTGAAACCCGGCGCTGAAGTCGTGGTTTGCGGAAATGCGTCAAACTATGCGGAAGTGACACATTGCAGGCCAATCAGAGTGCCCCAGCCAGGCCCTAGCAACCAATCACAGGAGGGGAGCTATGCCCTCCCCTCCTGAATATAAAGCGGCGGCCATGATGGAAAAGCTCTGTCCTTGCTAGACTGTGGTGCTGAGAGGATTATCTCCAGGCCATTGTTGTTTGAGCAAGTGCATTTATTGTGTTAAAAACAAAGCGTTTTTTTTGCTAACACTGCTCTTATACTGTACACAGTTAGCTAGTCAGTGAGTGATTGCTGTAGTTAGTTGTAGTCAGTGTAGTGTAGTGGGAGTGTGGGAGTCTAGTGATTATTTAACTGTGTGTAGTGTAGGCAGGTTCAGTGCTGCAGTGTAGTCAGTGTAGTGGGAGTGGGGATTATCTGTGTGTAGTGCAGGCAGGCAGGTTAGTGCAACTGCAGTGTTCACTTGTATATTCCAGTGACAGTTATACACTTGTACTATTTGCAGGCAGCCAGTCACACCGCCGGCGCCGCCACTCTCTGCCAGCGCTGTTCATTCATTCTGTCAGTGACCTTGTGCCGTGCCCAGTGCCCACTGCTCGCTCGCTGGCATATGAGCATCTCATTACACAGTGTGACATCCTTGTGTGCCCACTGCATCCTTCAGTGACCTAGTTGTATATACAGTGCCCACTGCTGTGCCCACTGCATCCTTCAGTGACCTTGTACTGTGCCCACTGCATCCTTCAGTGACCTTGTACTGTGCCCACTGCATCCTTCAGTGACCTTGTACTGTGCCCACTGCATCCTTCAGTGACCTAGTTGTATACCCAGTGCCCACTGCTGTGCCCACTGCATCCTTCAGTGACCTTGTGCTGTGCCCACTGCATCCTTCAGTGACCTAGTTGTATATCCAGTGCCCACTGCATCCTTCAGTGACCTTGTACTGTGCCCACTGCATCCTTCAGTGACCTAGTTGTATATCCAGTGCCCACTGATGTGCCCACTGCATCCTTCAGTGACCTTGTACTGTGCCCACTGCATCCTTCAGTGACCTTGTACTGTGCCCACTGCATTCTTCAGTGACCTAGTTGTATATCCAGTGCCCACTGCTGTGCCCACTGCATCCTTCAGTGACCTTGTACTGTGCCCACTGCATCCTTCAGTGACCTAGTTGTATATCCAGTGCCCACTGCTGTGCCCACTGCATCCTTCAGTGACCTTGTGCTGTGCCCACTGCATCCTTCAGTGACCTAGTTGTATATCCAGTGCCCACTGCTGTGCCCACTGCATCCTCCACTGACCTTGTACTGTGCCCACTGCATCCTTCAGTGACCTAGTTGTATATCCAGTGCCCACTGCATCCTTCAGTGACCTTGTACTGTGCCCACTGCATCCTTCAGTGACCTAGTTGTATATCCAGTGCCCACTGCTGTGCCCACTGCATCCTTCAGTGACCTTGTGCTTTGCCCACTGCATCCTTCAGTGACCTTGTGCTTTGCCCACTGCATCCCTTAGTGACCTAGTTGTATATCCAGTGCCCACTGCTGTGCCCACTGCATCCTTCAGTGACCTTGTACTGTGCCCACTGCATCCTTCAGTGACCTAGTTGTATATCCAGTGCCCACTGCTGTGCCCACTGCATCCTTCAGTGACCTTGTACTGTGCCCACTGCATCCTTCAGTGACCTAGTTGTATATCCAGTGCCCACTGCTGTGCCCACTGCATCCTTCAGTGACCTTGTACTGTGCCCACTGCATCCTTCAGTGACCTTGTACTGTGCCCACTGCATCCTTCAGTGACCTTGTACTGTGCCCACTGCATCCAGTGATTCATTACTAGCAACATGTCTGGCAGGGTTTCGCGGGGTGAGAGGAAAGGGAGTTCAATTGCTTCAGCCACTTCTGGGACTGCTCCACGTCCAGGGAGAGGACGCCCAGCTGTACGTGGTCGTGATGCAGCAGAAAGGGGGGCAGCAAAGCCTGGGCCCAGTCAGCGGACGCCATTGTCCAAATATTTTAAAGTTTCTGGTCCCCGTGTGGTGGTTGAGCAAATGGAACCTGACGTACTCATGGACATCATGACTTCCTCCCAGACCTCTACTGTGAGCACCACTCCAAGCAGCAGCAGCAGCCAACGTCCCACGCTTGTTGTGACATCCACCCCAGCACCCACAGGTCAGCAGCCCTCCCAGGATGACAGCGTTCTGTCCCTTAGTCCGGCTTCTGGGAACCTGCTGATGCAAGAAGCTCAGGACTTACTGGGGACTGATGTGGCAGAGATTGAGATCGGGCCACAATCACAAGCGTTGTTGAGTTCTGGTGATGAAGAAGAGGGGTCTGTGTCTGGGGATGTAGGGACAGAAGAGGAGGCGGTGGAGTCAGACGAAGAGCTGGATTATGAAGATGCTGCTGATGATGACGACGTTGTGGACCCTAACTATGTGCAGCCTGCTGAGTCCGTGGAAGAATGGTCAGAGGCCGAGCAGGATGACGAGTCACCTCGGCCTAGGCAAGGATATCGCCATATGTCAGGCAGGGGCAGGGGCATCGGCAGCAGTGGGCGTGGAGGAAGTAGACAGGACACTGCTTCAGCCGGCACCACCACCATGCAACCCCCGGCAACTACTACCACACATTGTTCCGCTGCACCCTCTGCTAGTGGGGGCCGCAGTAAATTAAAGTCACCAGTGTGGGATTGCTTTGAGGAATGTACTGATGACAAAAGGTATGCGGTGTGCAGGTTATGCAGCAAAAGATTGAGCCGTGGGAAAAGTCTGAGCAAGATGGGTACCTCATCCCTCCAGGGCCACCTGAGAAGCCGCCACTGCCGCGAGTATGCGGAGTTTAAGAGGAAGCAGGCACTGCTGGCAGGGGTTCCTGAGAGCAGAAGGCCCACCAGCGCAGCAGCATCATCCCTCCCTCAGGGTCGTGAATCCCCCACAGCAGCAGCAGTAGTAGCACGCAAGCGCTCTTCCACCTCGGCTACTCAGGACACAGACATTGAGGCTGGCAGCCAGTGTTCGTCTCTCTCCTCTGTCTCCCCTGCATCCCAGCGTCGTCAGACCTTGCTGAGCGACACCTTTCAGGGTCTGACCAAGCCTCTGCCTCCAAGCCACAGGCGGATCCGCAAACTAAATGGCTTGCTGGCCCGGGCCATGGCATCACAGCTGCTTCCCTACTCCCTGGTGCAGGAGGGGAGCGCCATGCGGACGCTGCTCCAATTTGGCATCCCCGAGTGGCAAGTCCCCAGTCGCCACTATTTCAGCAGGAGCGCGATCCCAGCACTACACAAGTTTGCGGTGGAAAACGTGGCCCGTTCCCTGGACTACTCTGTGGGCAAGCGGGTCCACGTGACCATGGACTCGTGGAGTAGCAGATTTGGGACAGGTCGCTACCTGTCCTTTACGGCCCACTGGGTGACACTGATGGAAGGGAGGGAGGACAAGAGCGCATCAGCCCAGCTAGTGGTGCCACCACGCGGGATCAGGGGGGATGCAGAAGGGTCCTGTCACGACACTCCCTCTGCACCCAGAAAGCAAGCCCGCCTCGGCAGCAGCAGCGCCAAGCCTCGGCACTGCCAAGCCCTTTTAAAATTGGTGACCCTGGGGAAGGAGAGGCTTATGGCCACCAACGTCCTGGCCGCCCTCAGGAAGCAGGAGCGGAGGTGGCTGACCCCCAGAGGCCTGGAAGTGGGGTATGTGGCAGCCGATAACAGGGCAAACCTGGTGGCAGCAGTGCAGCAGGGAAACCTCCAGCACATCCCCTGCTTGGCCCACGTGCTCAATCTTGTGGTGCAGCGCTTCTTGCGCACCTACCAGGGGATGAGCGAGCTGCTGCAGGATGCCCGGGCGGTGGTACGCTTTTTTCGCCTGTCAGCCACTGCCTCTGCACTCTTGTCCACCTTACAGCAGCAGTATGGAAGGCCACAACACCGGCTGATCATCGACATGCCAGTTCGCTGGAATTCGACTCTGGCCATGTTGGAGCGGCTGTGTCAGCACAGGCTGGCTCTTAGGGCCTACATGCTAGACCCAAGTGTCCCCAGCAACCAGCAAGTCCCCATGATTACTGCCACTCAGTGGACACTGATGCAGCAAGTATGCCTGGTGCTGAGTCCCTTCCTGGAGGCAACCAAGATGGTCAGTGAGGAGCGGGCCTCTGTGTGCCAGTGGGTGCCCTTGGTTTGTCTACTGGAGCAGACAATGGACAATTTAATTGAGCGTGGGGATGAAGCCCTGAGGCAGTTGGAAGAACAGGAGCAGATGGCAGCACAGTCCAGCTCAGAGGAGGGCTCACAGCAGGTAGTGGAAGAGTTGGAGGTCCCTAACCTGAATGAGGAGGAGGAGGAGGAGCAGAGTGCAGCAGGCGTTGTACGTGGATGGTGGTTTGAGGAGGACAACGACATGGCACAGGAAGAGGACAGGCATGCGTTATGGGACAATGGCGAGGACGAGGAAGATCTTGCTGGCAGGGCCCACTTGTTTCCCATGGCTGTGCACATGTTGCGCTGCCTTCGCAGGGACCCCCGGGTGATCCAGATGCGTTCAAGGGAGGACATCTGGATCACCTTGATGCTTGATCCCCGTCTGAAAGGGAAGCTGGGAGACTTAATGACGCCATCCACCACCGAGCAACGCACAAGGGAGTTGAAGGAGGCCCTTGTGCGCAGACTACTGGAAGCATTCCCCCAGCCTTCCACCCCCACTGTAACTGCTTTCCCAAGCCAGCAAGAGGTGCCTGCCATTGCCACTAGCAGCACAAAAACAACCACCAGCAGCAGCAGCAGCAACTGGCGCCACGGAGACCTGAAGAGCCTAAGCAAGAGCCTGTATGCAGTGCAGCAGCCCAGAACAGAGGTGCCCGCCACAGCATTCACCACCAACCAGCACAAGCAACGACTGACCACCATGGTGTCTGACTATATGGGGTCATCCAGCGGGCTCAATGACACCGACAGCCCCGTGGACCCCTTGGAGTACTGGGTCAAGAGACTGGACATCTGGAGCGAGCTTTCCCAGTACGCCCTGGAACTCCTATCCTGCCCTCCTTCCAGTGTCCTCTCAGAGAGATGCTTTAGTGCGGCCGGTGGCGTGGTCACAGAGAAGCGCTCTCGGCTCTCCCACGCCTCTGTGGACAAACTCACCTTCCTGAAAATCAACCAGGCTTGGGTGGAAGGTGAGTTCCTGGCCCCTATTGTTGGACACAGGGGGACATGAAGTGGCTGCTGCATGTGCTGTTGTTAACTATGCCTGCCTTTATAAAGACAGTTACTACCTGCCTAGTGCCTACCTTGGTTAATTTTTTGGTGTTATGGTACTACTACCAGTAAGTTGCCATGGTCCTCCTTCTGAGCTGCTGAACTGACCGCCCGCTTTGTCCTCCTGACTCAGTCGCTACTACACTCTGCGTTCACACTGCCCGGGTCACTGGGTGCATTTAATTTTTTGGCCAGCACTATGACGCTGTGCTGCTACTACTAGCACCAGTATGTTGCCATGGTCCTTCTGTGCTGCTGCTTCTGAACTGAACGCCCGCTTTGTCCTCCTCCTCCTCCTGACTCAGTCGCTACCACGGTACCACCAATGTACTCTGTCTGCGTTATCACTGCCTGGGTCACCGGTTGCATTTAATTTTTTGGCCAGCACTATGACGCTGTGCTGCTACTGCTACTACTACCACCAGTATGTTGGCATGGTCCTTCTGTGCTGCTGCTGCTGAACTGACCACCCGCATTGTCCTCCTCCTCCTGACTCAGTCGCTTCCCGCTGCTGCACTCTGCGTTCACACTGCCCGGGTCACCGGGTGCATTTAATTTTTTGGCCAGCACTATGACGCTGTGCTGCTACTACTAGCACCAGTATGTTGCCATGGTCCTTCTGTGCTGCTGCTGCTGCTGCTGAACTGAACGCCCGCTTTGTCCTCCTCCTCCTCCTCCTCCTGACTCAGTCGCTACCACGGTACCACCAATGTACTCTGTCTGCGTTATCACTGCCCGGGTCACCGGGTGCATTTAATTTTTTGGCCAGCACTATGACGCTGTGCTGCTACTACTAGCACCAGTATGTTGCCATGGTCCTTCTGTGCTGCTGCTGCTGCTGCTGCTGCTGCTGCTGAACTGAACGCCCGCTTTGTCCTCCTCCTCCTCCTGACTCAGTCGCTACCACGGTACCACCAATGTACTCTGTCTGCGTTATCACTGCCTGGGTCACCGGGTGCATTTAATTTTTTGGCCAGCACTATGACGCTGTGCTGCTACTGCTACTACTACCACCAGTATGTTGCCATGGTCCTTCTGTGCTGCTGCTGAACTGAACGCCCGCTTTGTCCTCCTCCTCCTCCTGACTCAGTCGCTACCACGGTACCACCAATGTACTCTGTCTGCGTTATCACTGCCCGGGTCACAGGGTGCATTTAATTTTTTGGCCAGCACTATGACGCTGTGCTGCTACTACTAGCACCAGTATGTTGCCATGGTCCTCCTGTGCTGCTGCTGCTGAACTGAACGCCCGCTTTGTCCTCCTCCTCCTCCTGACTCAGTCGCTACCACGGTACCACCAATGTACTCTGTCTGCGTTTACACTGCCCGGGTCACCGGGTGCATTTAATTTTTTGGCCAGCACTATGACGCTGTGCTGCTACTACTACCACCAGTATGTAGCCATGGTCCTTCTGTGCTGCTGCTGCTGCTGCTGCTGCTGCTGAACTGAACGCCCGCTTTGTCCTCCTCCTCCTCCTGACTCAGTCGCTACCACGGTACCACCAATGTACTCTGTCTGCGTTATCACTGCCTGGGTCACCGGGTGCATTTAATTTTTTGGCCAGCACTATGACGCTGTGCTGCTACTACTAGCACCAGTATGTTGCCATGGTCCTTCTGTGCTGCTGCTGCTGCTGAACTGAATGCCCGCTTTGTCCTCCTCCTCCTCCTGACTCAGTCGCTACCACGGTACCACCAATGCACTCTGTCTGCGTTATCACGGCCCGAGTCACCCGGGTGCATTTAATTTTTTGGCCAGCACTATGACACTGTGCTACTACTACTACTACCACCAGTATGTTGCCATGGTCCTTCTGTGCTGCTGCTGCTGATCTGACCGCCCGCATTTTCCTCCTCCTCCTGACTCAGTCGCTTCCACCAATGTACTCTGTCTGCGTTCACACTGCCCGGGTCACCGGGTGCATTTAATTTTTTGGCCAGCACTATGACGCTGTGCTGCTACTACTAGCACCAGTATGTTGCCATGGTCCTTCTGTGCTGCTGAATTGACCGCCGGCATTGTCCTCCTCCTCCTGACTCACTCGCTTCCACCAATGTACTCTGTCTGCGTTCACACTGCCTGGGTCACCGGGTGCATTTAATTTTTTGGCCAGCACTATGACGCTGTGCTGCTACTACTACTACCAGTATGTTGCCGTGGTCCTTCTGTGCTGCTGAACTGACCGCCCGCATAGTCCTTCTCCTGACTAAGTCGCTACCACCACTGCACTCTGCGTTCACACTGCCCGTGTCCACTGACAACTCTGCTGCGATGTCATTGCTAATTGCTGCAAAAAAAAAAACAAAAAAAAATACAAAAACCTCTCTGGGGCCTTTTTGGCGTCAGCCACTCATCCTCCTCCAGCGGTACCTTCGCCGCCAAGTGCCATTGGAACTCGCCTTCACCTCTTTGACTGCTTAACGCGTATATCCCTTTTTAAAACCACTTATTACCAATTAATAGCCCCATTTAAAGTGTTGATTTCACTTTAAAATCCATTTTCTCTAGAAAAAAAAATTTGGGGGGAATTTTTTATGTTGAAGTTATGGTGCCCCTTATCACCTCGATAATCCATGCAATTTGGGGGATTGTAGCATGTATGGGGGCTTTATTATTAACGTTAAAAGAAAATCCGCCTCCGGGCGGGAATCCACGCGTGATTACGCCATTCACGGCAGAAAATCCGCGTGGTTGCATGGACACGAACGAAAATCCGCATGCGGCGGGGCCGAATGCGGATTTTTTTTTGCAACCACGCGGATTTCCGAATTCGTGGATGAGGCACATCCGAGCATGAGAGCCATATCAATCTCTGCCATGCACCGATGAGGACCAGAAGCCCAAAACAGGCTGTATGCATTTTGGCTTGATGTGGCTCAGTAAAACGTTATAGGCTTGCTATTAGAGTTGGGCCGAACCTCCGATTTTAGGTTCGCGAACCCTGTTCGCGAACTTCCGCGAAAGGTTCGGTTCGCGAAAAAGTTTGCGAACCGCAATAGACTTCAATGGGGAGGCGAACTTTGAAAGTTTAAAAAAATTCTATCAACTGGAAAAATGATAGAAAACATGTTTCAAAAGCTCTAATACCTGGAGCCACACCTAATTGAGTGAAATACACATCACTGCTGGAGGACCTGCCCACCCTCCCTCCTCCAAGCAAGGTCCTTTATACCATTTGCCTGCCTACACTAATTAGTTATGGGACAGCTGCTACACACACTGCTAGGGAGATTTTAATTGGCCTCCTCCCTCCTCCCTTCTACCCTTCTACCCATGCCCTCCTCCCTCTTCTGCCAGGGAATTATACTATTTTGAAAACCAGTATACATCATACCATAGCTGGGAATACATACATGAGTATACATCATACCATAGCTGGGGATACATACATGAGTATACATCATACCATAGCTGGGAATCGAACCCAGATCTCACTGTGTGGTGGGCACGTCACCCTAAGCACTGTACCACTACAGAAGTAAGTGAAGCTAGCCTAAAATTTAACATTTATGCTCAATGCAATAGAACCATTAGGTTGCTTAAAGGAGATCTGTAGTGAGAGGTATATGGAGGCTGCCATATTGATTTCCTTTTAAGCTATACCAGTTGCCTGGCAGCCCTGCTGATCTATTTGGCTGCAGTAGTGTGAATCACACCAGAAACAAGCATGCAGCTAATCTTGTCAGATCTTACAAAAATGTCAAACACCAGATCATACCATAGCTGGGAATCGAACCCAGATCTCACTGTGTGGTGGGCACGTCACCCTAAGCACTGTACCACTACAGAAGTAAGTGAAGCTAGCCTAAAATTTAACATTTATGCTCAATGCAATAGAACCATTAGGTTGATTAAAGGAGAACTGTAGTGAGAGGTATATGGAGGCTGCCATATTGATTTTCTTTTAAGCTATACCAGTTGCCTGGCAGCCCTGCTGATCTATTTGGCTGCAGTAGTGTGAATCACACCAGAAACAAGCATGCAGCTAATCTTGTCAGATCTTACAAAAATGTCAAACACCAGATCATACCATAGCTGGGAATCGAACCCAGATCTCACTGTGTGGTGGGCACATCACCCTAAGCACTGTACCACTACAGAAGTAAGTGAAGCTAGCCTAAAATTTAACATTTATGCTCAATGCAATAGAACCATTAGGTTGCTTAAAGGAGAACTGTAGTGAGAGGTATATGGAGGCTGCCATATTGATTTTCTTTTAAGCTATACCAGTTGCCTGGCAGCCCTGCTGATCTATTTGGCTGAAAAAAATTGTGAACAAGAGGAAAAACATTTTTTCAAAAATACCTTCTAGTTTTTGAGAAAATCGCGTAATGACATTCCTGCGGGAAACAATTCCCGCCGACTTTAGCAGTTAATAGCAAAATCCCCTTAAATCCTAGCAACACTAAATTTGCAGGATATGTTAAAGAGACTCTGTAACAAAATGTTCATCTCTTTTTCTTCTATCCTACAAGTTCCTATACATATTCTAATGTGATCTGGCTTACTGCAACATTTTTTACATGCCCCCTCTGTGAAATAACGCAATGTATCTTCATGCTGTCGGATTTGTCGCCTTCTCTCTGGAAGGGGCTGTCTCCTCAGTAATGAGGACATGTTATGCACGCCCCTTCCATGCCACCCTGTGTGGTGTGTTTACATTGCACATCCTCCTTTCTCTTAGCTTTTTGTTTCTGTGAGGTAGATGAGTGAGGGAGCTGCGGAGACAGACTGTGACAGGCAGAGGCTGGGAAAGCCTGTGTAATGAGCTGCAGGCTCCGATGAACTAGCCTGTCACGCTTCATTAGATCACAGTGGCAGGGGGACAGAAGGTAAATACTGACTTCACACCATACGTCCTGCTGCAATACTTGTGAGGTTACAATGAATAACCTTTGTATCTGTCCCCCTGCAGCTGTGATCCAATGAAGCGTGACAGGCTAGTTCATCGGAGCCTGCAGATCGTTACACAGGCTTTCACAGCCTCTGCCTGTCACACTCACCCTCTGTCTCTGCAGCAACCCTCCCTTCTCCACCTCACAGAACGCTAAGAGAACATAGGATGTGTAATATAAACAGCCGGCTCAGAGAAGGCAGCTGATTATGGTCCAGCAGCACGAGAGGGCATAAAGCACATGCTCTAACCTGCGCTCCTCTCGTGCAGTGCTGAGATGTCCAGCGGACTGACGTACTTCCGGTTTCAAAGGCCATTTTTTTTGTTTGTAAACAAACTTTATAAAACAGTTTTTTATGATGTTTAATGCGGCGTGGAGGGACGAAATTATGACAGAGGGGAATAGGAGATTTCCCCGAACACATAGGTATGTTTTTTTATGCTGCATTTTTTAAATACCGATTCTCTTTACATAGATACTGGGAAACAATATTTAAAAAAAAATTAAATGTTTTTATTCAAATGTTTATTTAAATGTTTATGTTATGTTTGAAAAAAATGATGTGGGGTCCCCCCTCCCAAGCCCCTGTAACCCCTCGTCTCCCATGCAGGCTGGGATAGCCAGAATGCGGAGCCCCGGCCGACTGGGGCTTCGCACCCTGAGCTATACCAGCCCGCATGGTACATGGTATGGGGGGGCTCCTTCCCCTCCCCCGGAGCCCTTGTCCAATCAATGACTCCCTGGGGGGGGGGTTCATGGTGGCATCTGGGAGTCCCCTATAAGAAGGGGAACCCAGATGCCTGCCCCCCTCCCAGGAGAAATGAGTATAGGGGTGCAAAGTACCCATTTCCATAAAGGGTTAAATGAAATAAAAACGCAACAACGAGAAAAGTCCTTTAATGTTCTAAATTAACCAGAAATACTTACCTGTACCTTTAAGAAAAAATTCCCACGCCTTATAGGTCCCACAACAGTATCCTCTATCTTGCGATATTCAGAAATACTTACCTGTACCTTTAAGAAAAAATTCCCACGCCATTATCCTTGGAAAAGGTCCCGCGCTATAATCTGTTATGTCCCACGACGACAGTATCCTCTGTCTTGCGATCTGCAGAAATACTGTTGTGGGACCTATAAGGCGTGAGAATTTTTTCTTAAAGGTACAGGTAAGTATTTCTGGTTAATTTAGAACATTAAAGGACTTTTCTCGTTGTTGTGTTTTTATATCATTTAACCCTTTATGGAAATGGGTAAGGGGTACTTTGCACTCCTATACTCATTTTTCCTGGGAGGGGGGCAGGCATCTGGGTTCCCCTGCTTCAGATTTCACCATGACCCCCCCCCCCCCCCCGGGAGTCGTCGCATGGATTGGACAAGGGCTCCCGGGGGGGGGGGGTTGGAAGGCTTGGCCGCCCCTCCCCCCCGGAGCCCCCCATACCATGGACCATGCGGGCTGGTATAGCTCAGGGTGAGAAGCCCCAGTCCGCTGGGGCTCCGCATTCTGGCTATCCCAGCCTGCATGGGAGATGAGGGGTTACAGAGGCTCGGGAGGGGGGACCCCACGTCATTTTTTTCAAAAAATTTCCCACACTAAGAACATTAAATTAAATTTTTTATTAATTTTTTTTTAAATATTGTTTCCCAGTATCTTTTTAACTTATCCTGCAAATTTGGTGTTGAACAAACACACCTGATTCAATCAATATAACACATATAAACCCTGCGAGGAGAGGACTAAATTAAAACTTAACTTTTATTAGGGTAGTTCTAAAAGGGATCTAATTTGCTAAAAAGACATTGATGTGATAGATGGGTGGGAGATATCAGTCACGGTCCACTGAAGACCACCCTCCACTACCCCACTAGTAATCTATAAACCCCCCACACAACTCGACATGTTTCATTTCCTCTATGGGAAATTTCGTCAGGAGTGATAAGTGCTCAGTGCTAGAGTGCCATAGTGCTAAAAATAAATTACATTATATACATCACATAGCTAGTACAAGTTTAGCAAAGTAACAGAAAAACCGGCCGCAACCCTGCAGCCTGCTAAAAAAAAAAAAAAAAAAAAAGCAGGCTGCAGGGTTGCGGCCAGTTTTTCTGTTACTTTGCTAAACTTGTACTAGCTATGTGATGTATATAATGTAATTTATTTTTAGCACTATGGCACTCTAGCACTGAGCACTTATCACTCCTGACGAAATTTCCCATAGAGGAAATGAAACATGTCGAGTTGTGTGGGGGGTTTATAGATTACTAGTGGGGTAGTGGAGGGTGGTCTTCAGTGGACCGTGACTGATATCTCCCACCCATCTATCACATCAATGTCTTTTTAGCAAATTAGATCCCTTTTAGAACTACCCTAATAAAAGTTAAGTTTTAATTTAGTCCTCTCCTCGCAGGGTTTATATGTGTTAAATTTGGTGTTGCTAGGATTTAAGGGGACTTTGCTATTAACTGTTAAAGTCGGCGGGAATTGTTTCCCGCAGAAATGTCATTACGCGATTTAAATAGATACTTTTTCTCTTTGAACAATTAAAAATCGATTTTCTCAAAAACTATAAGGTCTTTTTGAAAAAAAAAATTCTTCTTGTTCCCACTGCTCTTCTTAACATTCCCTGCAAATTTGGTGTTTTTAGCCTTTAAGGGGGCTTTGCTATTAAACATTAAAGTCGGCGGGCAGACATTTTCCAAACGGCAGCAAAGCAGGGCTTAAAACGATAAATATCGTTCAGGCAGGACAAAAAAAAAACAAGTTTTAAAATGATACATTTCGTTCAAAAGGTCGGCGCCATTTTTAATCCTTTAAAACGATAAATATCGTTTTATAATGTAAGTGAATGGGGCGCCATTTTTATCTATCGGCGCTGGGCGCCATTTTTCACTGACCCATGTTTACCTATTACTACAGTGTATACCAGTGCCACATGGGGAAGGGGGGAGGAAAGCACCGAGTATAAAGGTTTTGTACCAACATGTTTATTTTCTCAGCACAAGGAATGCAAAATGTTACTTTAGTGATGTGTTTTTTAAAAAAATGTAAATAATAGCATACACATTCATCTACAATTTTATTTTAATGTTACTGCAATACGACAGTGTTTCTTAATCTCACAAATAGGTCACATTAAGCATATTATTGTGAGCTCTACAACAAAGATCATATTCAAAACTGTTGCCATGGCAAAGGAAAAGGTAGTCCTGGGAGAGACAGTTCCCATCAGTTCAAATGCATTTTAGTCATGTTTACAAAGACATATTAAAGTTACCTGGCAGTAGTTCTTTCAGATACAATTATATTTTTCCTCCTCAAATCTACCTGACCTTACCTTAGACATAACTATAAATAAGTTATGCACTAAGGACGAAATCAACTGTAGATCTTTTAAAATAGTAACATTATTAACCACTTTGCATCCAGACCTTGTTCTCCTCTTATGGACCACAGCAGTTTTGACAGTTTAGTTATGTCCTTATTTAATAAGAAATACATTTATCCCTACTTATGACACAGAAATGAAATATATATTGTTTTTTTCCAAGACAAACTAGGCTTTCATTGTATGCCATTTTTTCAATTTTGTTTTCTATGAATTTTAATGAGAAAACAAGGAAAAAATAGAAAAAACACATTATTTCTCAGTTTTACCAATTCCAGTTTAAAAATAAAAAATGTGCTACTGTAGATAAAAAAAAACACACATTTTATTCGGCTATTTTTACCGCTTATCACAAAACTTAGATTATGTTCCTGTCACAATATATGGTGAAGATATTAGATTCTGAAATAATCCTACAGAGTGTATTTTTCACTATGAACTGA